>NC_140169.1:153637360-153665270 GCF_963971535.1 Notolepis coatsorum | reverse complement strand
TGAGTCTCAACTAGGGGTGGTCTGGAGGGTGGCTGAGTCTAAACTAGGGGGTGGTCCTGAGGGGGCTGGGGTGTCCTGAGGGGGGCTGAGTCTCAACTAGGGGTGGTCCTGAGGGGGCTGAGTTGGGGTGAGGGGGCTGAGTCTAAACTAGGGGGTGGTCCTGAGGGGGGCTGAGTCTCAACTAGGGGTGGTCCTGAGGGGGGCTGAGTCTAAACTAGGGGGTGGTCCTGAGGGGGGCTGAGTCTAAACTAGGGGGTGGTCCTGAGGGGGGCTGAGTCTAAACTAGGGGGTGGTCCTGAGGGGGGCTGAGTCTCAACTAGGGGTGGTCTGGAGGGGGGCTGAGTCTAAACTAGGGGGTGGTCCTGAGGGGGGCTGAGTCTAAACTAGGGGGTGGTCCTGAGGGGGGCTGAGTCTCAACTAGGGGTGGTCTGGAGGGGGGCTGAGTCTAAACTAGGGGGTGGTCCTGAGGGGGGCTGAGTCTAAACTAGGGGGTGGTCCTGAGGGGGCTGAGTCTACTAGGGGTGGTCTGGAGGGGGGCTGAGTCTCAACTAGGGGTGGTCCTGAGGGGGGCTGAGTCTAAACTAGGGGGTGGTCCTGAGGGGGGCTGAGTCTAAACTAGGGGGTGGTCCTGAGGGGGGCTGAGTCTCAACTAGGGGTGGTCTGGAGGGGGGCTGAGTCTAAACTAGGGGGTGGTCCTGAGGGGGGCTGAGTCTAAACTAGGGGGTGGTCCTGAGGGGGCTGAGTCTCAACTAGGGGTGGTCTGGAGGGGGGCTGAGTCTAAACTAGGGGGTGGTCCTGAGGGGGGCTGAGTCTAAACTAGGGGGTGGTCCTGAGGGGGGCTGAGTCTCAACTAGGGGTGGTCTGGAGGGGGGCTGAGTCTAAACTAGGGGGTGGTCCTGAGGGGGGCTGAGTCTAAACTAGGGGTGGTCCTGAGGGGGCTGAGTCTCAACTAGGGGTGGTCTGAGGGGGCTGAGTCTAAACTAGGGGTGGTCTGAGGGGGGCTGAGTCTCAACTAGGGGGTGGTCTGGAGGGGGGCTGAGTCTAAACTAGGGGGTGGTCCTGAGGGGGGCTGAGTCTCAACTAGGGGTGGTCTGGAGGGGGGCTGAGTCTAAACTAGGGGTGGTCCTGAGGGGGGCTGAGTCTAAACTAGGGGGTGGTCCTGAGGGGGGCTGAGTCTAAACTAGGGGGTGGTCCTGAGGGGGGCTGAGTCTCAACTAGGGGTGGTCTGGAGGGGGGCTGAGTCTAAACTAGGGGGTGGTCCTGAGGGGGGCTGAGTCTAAACTAGGGGGTGGTCCTGAGGGGGGCTGAGTCTCAACTAGGGGTGGTCTGGAGGGGGGCTGAGTCTAAACTAGGGGGTGGTCCTGAGGGGGGCTGAGTCTAAACTAGGGGGTGGTCCTGAGGGGGGCTGAGTCTCAACTAGGGGTGGTCTGGAGGGGGGCTGAGTCTAACTAGGGGTGGTCCTGAGGGGGCTGAGTCTAAACTAGGGGGTGGTCCTGAGGGGGCTGAGTCTCAACTAGGGGGTGGTCCTGAGGGGGGCTGAGTCTCAACTAGGGGTGGTCTGGAGGGGGCTGAGTCTAAACTAGGGGGTGGTCCTGAGGGGGCTGAGTCTAAACTAGGGGGTGGTCCTGAGGGGGGCTGAGTCTCAACTAGGGGTGGTCTGGAGGGGGGCTGAGTCTAAACTAGGGGTGGTCCTGAGGGGGCTGAGTCTAAACTAGGGGGTGGTCCTGAGGGGGGCTGAGTCTCAACTAGGGGTGGTCTGGAGGGGGGCTGAGTCTAAACTAGGGGGTGGTCCTGAGGGGGGCTGAGTCTAAACTAGGGGGTGGTCCTGAGGGGGGCTGAGTCTCAACTAGGGGGTGGTCTGGAGGGGGGCTGAGTCTAAACTAGGGGGTGGTCCTGAGGGGGGCTGAGTCTAAACTAGGGGTGGTCCTGAGGGGGGCTGAGTCTCAACTAGGGGTGGTCTGGAGGGGGGCTGAGTCTAAACTAGGGGGTGGTCCTGAGGGGGGCTGAGTCTCAACTAGGGGTGGTCTGGAGGGGGGCTGAGTCTAAACTAGGGGGTGGTCCTGAGGGGGGCTGAGTCTCAACTAGGGGTGGTCTGGAGGGGGGCTGAGTCTAAACTAGGGGGTGGTCCTGAGGGGGGCTGAGTCTAAACTAGGGGGTGGTCCTGAGGGGGGCTGAGTCTAAACTAGGGGGTGGTCCTGAGGGGGGCTGAGTCTCAACTAGGGGTGGTCTGGAGGGGGGCTGAGTCTAAACTAGGGGGTGGTCCTGAGGGGGGCTGAGTCTAAACTAGGGGGTGGTCCTGAGGGGGGCTGAGTCTCAACTAGGGGTGGTCTGGAGGGGGGCTGAGTCTAAACTAGGGGGTGGTCCTGAGGGGGGCTGAGTCTAAACTAGGGGGTGGTCCTGAGGGGGCTGAGTCTAAACTAGGGGGTGGTCCTGAGGGGGGCTGAGTCTAAACTAGGGGGTGGTCCTGAGGGGGGCTGAGTCTCAACTAGGGGTGGTCTGGAGGGGGGCTGAGTCTAAACTAGGGGGTGGTCCTGAGGGGGGCTGAGTCTAAACTAGGGGGTGGTCCTGGAGGCGGGTCTGATCAACTAGGGGAGGTCTGGAGGCTGGGGGGCTGAGTCTAAACTAGGGGGTGGTCCTGAGGGGGGCTGAGTCTAAACTAGGGGGTGGTCCTGAGGGGGGCTGAGTCTCAACTAGGGGTGGTCTGGAGGGGGCTGAGTCTAAACTAGGGGGTGGTCCTGAGGGGGGCTGAGTCTAAACTAGGGGGTGGTCCTGAGGGGGGCTGAGTCTAAACTAGGGGGTGGTCCTGAGGGGGGCTGAGTCTCAACTAGGGGTGGTCTGGAGGGGGGCTGAGTCTAAACTAGGGGGTGGTCCTGAGGGGGGCTGAGTCTAAACTAGGGGGTGGTCCTGAGGGGGGCTGAGTCTCAACTAGGGGTGGTCTGGAGGGGGGCTGAGTCTAAACTAGGGGGTGGTCCTGAGGGGGGCTGAGTCTCAACTAGGGGTGGTCTGGAGGGGGGCTGAGTCTAAACTAGGGGGTGGTCCTGAGGGGGGCTGAGTCTAAACTAGGGGGTGGGTCCTGAGGGGGCTGAGTCTCAACTAGGGGGTCTGGAGGGGGCTGAGTCTAAACTAGGGTGGTCCTGAGGGGGCTGAGTCTCAAACTAGGGTGTCTGGGAGGGGCTGAGTCCTAAACTAGGGGTGGTCCTGAGGGGGCTTGAGTCTAAACGGTCTGGAGGGGGGCTGAGTCTAAACTAGGGGGTGGTCCTGAGGGGGCTGAGTCTAAACTAGGGGGTGGTCCTGAGGGGGGCTGAGTCTCAACTAGGGGTGGTCTGGAGGGGGGCTGAGTCTAAACTAGGGGGTGGTCCTGAGGGGGGCTGAGTCTAAACTAGGGGATGGTCCTGAGGGGGGCTGAGTCTCAACTAGGGGTGGTCTGGAGGGGGGCTGAGTCTAAACTAGGGGGTGGTCCTGAGGGGGCTGAGTCTAAACTAGGGGGTGGTCCTGAGGGGGGCTGAGTCTAAACTAGGGGGTGGTCCTGAGGGGGGCTGAGTCTAAACTAGGGGGTGGTCCTGAGGGGGGCTGAGTCTCAACTAGGGGTGGTCTGGAGGGGGGCTGAGTCTAAACTAGGGGGTGGTCCTGAGGGGGTTGAGTCTAAACTAGGGGGTGGTCCTGAGGGGGGCTGAGTCTCAACTAGGGGTGGTCTGGAGGGGGGCTGAGTCTAAACTAGGGGGTGGTCCTGAGGGGGGCTGAGTCTAAACTAGGGGGTGGTCCTGAGGGGGGCTGAGTCTAAACTAGGGGGTGGTCCTGAGGGGGGCTGAGTCTCAACTAGGGGTGGTCTGGAGGGGGGCTGAGTCTAAACTAGGGGGTGGTCCTGAGGGGGGCTGAGTCTAAACTAGGGGGTGGTCCTGAGGGGGGCTGAGTCTCAACTAGGGGTGGTCTGGAGGGGGGCTGAGTCTAAACTAGGGGGTGGTCCTGAGGGGGGCTGAGTCTAAACTAGGGGGTGGTCCTGAGTCTCAACTAGGGGAGGTCTGGAGGGGGGCTGAGTCTAAACTAGGGGGTGGTCCTGAGGGGGCTGAGTCTAAACTAGGAGGTGGTCCTGAGGGGGGCTGAGTCTCAACTAGGGGTGGTCTGGAGGGGGGCTGAGTCTAAACTAGGGGGTGGTCCTGAGGGGGCTGAGTCTAAACTAGGGGGTGGTCCTGAGGGGGGCTGAGTCTAAACTAGGGGTGGTCCTGAGGGGGGCTGAGTCTCAACTAGGGGTGGTCTGGAGGGGGGCTGAGTCGAAACTAGGGGGTGGTCCTGAGGGGGGCTGAGTCGAAACTAGGGGTGGTCCTGAGGGGGGCTGAGTCTCAACTAGGGGTGGTCTGGAGGGGGGCTGAGTCTAAACTAGGGGGTGGTCCTGAGGGGGGCTGAGTCTCAACTAGGGGTGGTCTGGAGGGGGGCTGAGTCTAAACTAGGGGGTGGTCCTGAGGGGGGCTGAGTCTAAACTAGGGGTGGTCCTGAGGGGGCTGAGTCTCAACTAGGGGTGGTCTGGAGGGGGGCTGAGTCTAAACTAGGGGGTGGTCCTGAGGGGGGCTGAGTCTAAACTAGGGGGTGGTCCTGAGTCTCAACTAGGGGAGGTCTGGAGGGGGGCTGAGTCTAAACTAGGGGGTGGTCCTGAGGGGGGCTGAGTCTAAACTAGGGGGTGGTCCTGAGGGGGGCTGAGTCTCAACTAGGGGTGGTCAGGAGGGGGGCTGAGTCTAAACTAGGGGGTGGTCCTGAGGGGGGCTGAGTCTAAACTAGGGGGTGGTCCTGAGGGGGGCTGAGTCTAAACTAGGGGGTGGTCCTGAGGGGGGCTGAGTCTAAACTAGGGGGTGGTCCTGAGGGGGGCTGAGTCTCAACTAGGGGTGGTCTGGAGGGGGGCTGAGTCTAAACTAGGGGGTGGTCCTGAGGGGGGCTGAGTCTAAACTAGGGGGTGGTCCTGAGGGGGGCTGAGTCTCAACTAGGGGTGGTCTGGAGGGGGGCTGAGTCTAAACTAGGGGGTGGTCCTGAGGGGGGCTGAGTCTAAACTAGGGGGTGGTCCTGAGGGGGGCTGAGTCTCAACTAGGGGTGGTCTGGAGGGGGGCTGAGTCTAAACTAGGTGGTGGTCCTGAGGGGGGCTGAGTCTAAACTAGGGGGTGGGCCTGAGGGGGGCTGAGTCTAAACTAGGGGGTGGTCCTGAGGGGGGCTGAGTCTCAACTAGGGGTGGTCTGGAGGGGGCTGAGTCTAAACTAGGGGGTGGTCCTGAGGGGGCTGAGTCTAAACTAGGGGGTGGTCCTGAGGGGGGCTGAGTCTCAACTAGTGGTGGTCTGGAGGGGGGCTGAGTCTAAACTAGGGGGTGGTCCTGAGGGGGGCTGAGTCTCAACTATGGGTGGTCTGGAGGGGGGCTGAGTCTAAACTAGGGGGTGGTCCTGAGGGGGCTGAGTCTAAACTAGGGGGTGGTCCTGAGGGGGGCTGAGTCTCAACTAGGGGTGGTCTGGAGGGGGGCTGAGTCTAAACTAGGGGGTGGTCCTGAGGGGGGCTGAGTCTAAACTAGGGGGTGGTCCTGAGGGGGGCTGAGTCTCAACTAGGGGTGGTCTGGAGGGGGGCTGAGTCTAAACTAGGGGTGGTCCTGAGGGGGGCTGAGTCTAAACTAGGGGGTGGTCCTGAGGGGGGCTGAGTCTAAACTAGGGGGTGGTCCTGAGGGGGGCTGAGTCTCAACTAGGGGTGGTCTGGAGGGGGGCTGAGTCTAAACTAGGGGGTGGTCCTGAGGGGGGCTGAGTCTAAACTAGGGGGTGGTCCTGAGGGGGGCTGAGTCTCAACTAGGGGTGGTCTGGAGGGGGGCTGAGTCTAAACTAGGGGGTGGTCCTGAGGGGGGCTGAGTCTCAACTAGGGGTGGTCTGGAGGGGGGCTGAGTCTAAACTAGGGGGTGGTCCTGAGGGGGGCTGAGTCTCAACTAGGGGTGGTCTGGAGGGGGGCTGAGTCTAAACTAGGGGGTGGTCCTGAGGGGGGCTGAGTCTAAACTAGGGGGTGGTCCTGAGGGGGGCTGAGTCTAAACTAGGGGTGGTCCTGGAGGGGGGCTGAGTCTCAACTAGGGGTGGTCTGGAGGGTGGCTGAGTCTAAACTAGGGGTGGTCCTGAGGGGGGCTGAGTCTAAACTAGGGGGTGGTCCTGAGGGGGGCTGAGTCTCAACTAGGGGTGGTCTGGAGGGGGGCTGAGTCTAAACTAGGGGGTGGTCCTGAGGGGGGCTGAGTCTAAACTAGGGGGTGGTCCTGAGGGGGGCTGAGTCTAAACTAGGGGGTGGTCCTGAGGGGGGCTGAGTCTCAACTAGGGGTGGTCCTGAGGGGGGCTGAGTCTCAACTAGGGGTGGTCTGGAGGGGGGCTGAGTCTAAACTAGGGGGTGGTCCTGAGGGGGGCTGAGTCTAAACTAGGGGGTGGTCCTGAGGGGGGCTGAGTCTAAACTAGGGGGTGGTCCTGAGGGGGGCTGAGTCTAAACTAGGGGGTGGTCCTGAGGGGGGCTGAGTCTCAACTAGGGGTGGTCTGGAGGGGGGCTGAGTCTAAACTAGGGGGTGGTCCTGAGGGGGGCTGAGTCTAAACTAGGGGGTGGTCCTGAGGGGGGCTGAGTCTCAACTAGGGGTGGTCTGGAGGGGGGCTGAGTCTAAACTAGGGGGTGGTCCTGAGGGGGGCTGAGTCTAAACTAGGGGGTGGTCCTGAGGGGGGCTGAGTCTAAACTAGGGGGTGGTCCTGAGGGGGGCTGAGTCTCAACTAGGGGTGGTCTGGAGGGGGGCTGAGTCTAAACTAGGGGGTGGTCCTGAGGGGGGCTGAGTCTCAACTAGGGGTGGTCTGGAGGGGGGCTGAGTCTAAACAAGGGGGTGGTCCTGAGGGGGGCTGAGTCTAAACTAGGGGGTGGTCCTGAGGGGGGCTGAGTCTAAACTAGGGGGTGGTCCTGAGGGGGGCTGAGTCTCAACTAGGGGTGGTCTGGAGGGGGGCTGAGTCTAAACTAGGGGGTGGTCCTGAGGGGGGCTGAGTCTAAACTAGGGGGTGGTCCTGAGGGGGGCTGAGTCTAAACTAGGGGGTGGTCCTGAGGGGGGCTGAGTCTCAACTAGGGGTGGTCTGGAGGGGGGCTGAGTCTAAACTAGGGGGTGGTCCTGAGGGGGGCTGAGTCTCAACTAGGGGTGGTCTGGAGGGGGGCTGAGTCTAAACTAGGGGGTGGTCCTGAGGGGGGCTGAGTCTCAACTAGGGGTGGTCTGGAGGGGGGCTGAGTCTAAACTAGGGGGTGGTCCTGAGGGGGGCTGAGTCTAAACTAGGGGGTGGTCCTGAGGGGGCTGAGTCTAAACTAGGGGGTGGTCCTGAGGGGGGCTGAGTCTCAACTAGGGGTGGTCTGGAGTGGGGCTGAGTCTAAACTAGGGGGTGGTCCTGAGGGGGGCTGAGTCTAAACTAGGGGGTGGTCCTGAGGGGGGCTGAGTCTCAACTAGGGGTGGTCTGGAGGGGGGCTGAGTCTAAACTAGGGGGTGGTCCTGAGGGGGGCTGAGTCTAAACTAGGGGGTGGTCCTGAGGGGGGCTGAGTCTAAACTAGGGGGTGGTCCTGAGGGGGGCTGAGTCTCAACTAGGGGTGGTCCTGAGGGGGGCTGAGTCTCAACTAGGGGTGGTCTGGAGGGGGGCTGAGTCTAAACTAGGGGGTGGTCCTGAGGGGGGCTGAGTCTAAACTAGGGGGTGGTCCTGAGTCTCAACTAGGGGAGGTCTGGAGGGGGGCTGAGTCTAAACTAGGGGGTGGTCCTGAGGGGGGCTGAGTCTAAACTAGGAGGTGGTCCTGAGGGGGGCTGAGTCTCAACTAGGGGTGGTCTGGAGGGGGGCTGAGTCTAAACTAGGGGGTGGTCCTGAGGGGGGCTGAGTCTAAACTAGGGGGTGGTCCTGAGGGGGGCTGAGTCTAAACTAGGGGGTGGTCCTGAGGGGGGCTGAGTCTAAACTAGGGGGTGGTCCTGAGGGGGGCTGAGTCTCAACTAGGGGTGGTCCTGAGGGGGGCTGAGTCTCAACTAGGGGTGGTCTGGAGGGGGGCTGAGTCTAAACTAGGGGGTGGTCCTGAGGGGGGCTGAGTCTAAACTAGGGGGTGGTCCTGAGTCTCAACTAGGGGAGGTCTGGAGGGGGGCTGAGTCTAAACTAGGGGGTGGTCCTGAGGGGGGCTGAGTCTAAACTAGGGGGTGGTCCTGAGGGGGGCTGAGTCTCAACTAGGGGTGGTCTGGAGGGGGGCTGAGTCTAAACTAGGGGGTGGTCCTGAGGGGGGCTGAGTCTAAACTAGGGGGTGGTCCTGAGGGGGGCTGAGTCTAAACTAGGGGGTGGTCCTGAGGGGGGCTGAGTCTCAACTAGGGGTGGTCTGGAGGGGGGCTGAGTCTAAACTAGGGGGTGGTCCTGAGGGGGGCTGAGTCTCAACTAGGGGTGGTCTGGAGGGGGGCTGAGTCTAAACTAGGGGGTGGTCCTGAGGGGGGCTGAGTCTCAACTAGGGGTGGTCTGGAGGGGGGCTGAGTCTAAACTAGGGGGTGGTCCTGAGGGGGGCTGAGTCTAAACTAGGGGGTGGTCCTGAGGGGGCTGAGTCTAAACTAGGGGGTGGTCCTGAGGGGGGCTGAGTCTCAACTAGGGGTGGTCTGGAGTGGGGCTGAGTCTAAACTAGGGGGTGGTCCTGAGGGGGGCTGAGTCTAAACTAGGGGGTGGTCCTGAGGGGGGCTGAGTCTCAACTAGGGGTGGTCTGGAGGGGGGCTGAGTCTAAACTAGGGGGTGGTCCTGAGGGGGGCTGAGTCTAAACTAGGGGGTGGTCCTGAGGGGGGCTGAGTCTAAACTAGGGGGTGGTCCTGAGGGGGGCTGAGTCTCAACTAGGGGTGGTCCTGAGGGGGGCTGAGTCTCAACTAGGGGTGGTCTGGAGGGGGGCTGAGTCTAAACTAGGGGGTGGTCCTGAGGGGGGCTGAGTCTAAACTAGGGGGTGGTCCTGAGTCTCAACTAGGGGAGGTCTGGAGGGGGGCTGAGTCTAAACTAGGGGGTGGTCCTGAGGGGGGCTGAGTCTAAACTAGGAGGTGGTCCTGAGGGGGGCTGAGTCTCAACTAGGGGTGGTCTGGAGGGGGGCTGAGTCTAAACTAGGGGGTGGTCCTGAGGGGGGCTGAGTCTAAACTAGGGGGTGGTCCTGAGGGGGGCTGAGTCTAAACTAGGGGGTGGTCCTGAGGGGGGCTGAGTCTCAACTAGGGGTGGTCTGGAGGGGGGCTGAGTCGAAACTAGGGGGTGGTCCTGAGGGGGGCTGAGTCGAAACTAGGGGGTGGTCCTGAGGGGGGCTGAGTCTCAACTAGGGGTGGTCTGGAGGGGGGCTGAGTCTAAACTAGGGGGTGGTCCTGAGGGGGGCTGAGTCTCAACTAGGGGTGGTCTGGAGGGGGGCTGAGTCTAAACTAGGGGGTGGTCCTGAGGGGGGCTGAGTCTAAACTAGGGGGTGGTCCTGAGGGGGGCTGAATCTCAACTAGGGGTGGTCTGGAGGGGGGCTGAGTCTAAACTAGGGGGTGGTCCTGAGGGGGGCTGAGTCTAAACTAGGGGGTGGTCCTGAGTCTCAACTAGGGGAGGTCTGGAGGGGGGCTGAGTCTAAACTAGGGGGTGGTCCTGAGGGGGGCTGAGTCTAAACTAGGGGGTGGTCCTGAGGGGGGCTGAGTCTCAACTAGGGGTGGTCTGGAGGGGGGCTGAGTCTAAACTAGGGGGTGGTCCTGAGGGGGGCTGAGTCTAAACTAGGGGATGGTCCTGAGGGGGGCTGAGTCTCAACTAGGGGTGGTCTGGAGGGGGGCTGAGTCTAAACTAGGGGGTGGTCCTGAGGGGGGCTGAGTCTAAACTAGGGGGTGGTCCTGAGGGGGGCTGAGTCTAAACTAGGGGGTGGTCCTGAGGGGGGCTGAGTCTAAACTAGGGGGTGGTCCTGAGGGGGGCTGAGTCTCAACTAGGGGTGGTCTGGAGGGGGGCTGAGTCTAAACTAGGGGGTGGTCCTGAGGGGGTTTGAGTCTAAACTAGGGGGTGGTCCTGAGGGGGGCTGAGTCTCAACTAGGGGTGGTCTGGAGGGGGGCTGAGTCTAAACTAGGGGGTGGTCCTGAGGGGGGCTGAGTCTAAACTAGGGGGTGGTCCTGAGGGGGGCTGAGTCTAAACTAGGGGGTGGTCCTGAGGGGGGCTGAGTCTCAACTAGGGGTGGTCTGGAGGGGGGCTGAGTCTAAACTAGGGGGTGGTCCTGAGGGGGGCTGAGTCTAAACTAGGGGGTGGTCCTGAGGGGGGCTGAGTCTCAACTAGGGGTGGTCTGGAGGGGGGCTGAGTCTAAACTAGGGGGTGGTCCTGAGGGGGGCTGAGTCTAAACTAGGGGGTGGTCCTGAGTCTCAACTAGGGGAGGTCTGGAGGGGGGCTGAGTCTAAACTAGGGGGTGGTCCTGAGGGGGGCTGAGTCTAAACTAGGAGGTGGTCCTGAGGGGGGCTGAGTCTCAACTAGGGGTGGTCTGGAGGGGGGCTGAGTCTAAACTAGGGGGTGGTCCTGAGGGGGGCTGAGTCTAAACTAGGGGGTGGTCCTGAGGGGGGCTGAGTCTAAACTAGGGGGTGGTCCTGAGGGGGGCTGAGTCTCAACTAGGGGTGGTCTGGAGGGGGGCTGAGTCGAAACTAGGGGGTGGTCCTGAGGGGGGCTGAGTCGAAACTAGGGGGTGGTCCTGAGGGGGGCTGAGTCTCAACTAGGGGTGGTCTGGAGGGGGGCTGAGTCTAAACTAGGGGGTGGTCCTGAGGGGGGCTGAGTCTCAACTAGGGGTGGTCTGGAGGGGGGCTGAGTCTAAACTAGGGGGTGGTCCTGAGGGGGGCTGAGTCTAAACTAGGGGGTGGTCCTGAGGGGGGCTGAGTCTCAACTAGGGGTGGTCTGGAGGGGGGCTGAGTCTAAACTAGGGGGTGGTCCTGAGGGGGGCTGAGTCTAAACTAGGGGGTGGTCCTGAGTCTCAACTAGGGGAGGTCTGGAGGGGGGCTGAGTCTAAACTAGGGGGTGGTCCTGAGGGGGGCTGAGTCTAAACTAGGGGGTGGTCCTGAGGGGGGCTGAGTCTCAACTAGGGGTGGTCAGGAGGGGGGCTGAGTCTAAACTAGGGGGTGGTCCTGAGGGGGGCTGAGTCTAAACTAGGGGGTGGTCCTGAGGGGGGCTGAGTCTAAACTAGGGGGTGGTCCTGAGGGGGGCTGAGTCTAAACTAGGGGGTGGTCCTGAGGGGGGCTGAGTCTCAACTAGGGGTGGTCTGGAGGGGGGCTGAGTCTAAACTAGGGGGTGGTCCTGAGGGGGGCTGAGTCTAAACTAGGGGGTGGTCCTGAGGGGGGCTGAGTCTCAACTAGGGGTGGTCTGGAGGGTGGTTGAGTCTAAACTAGGGGGTGGTCCTGAGGGGGGCTGAGTCTAAACTAGGGGGTGGTCCTGAGGGGGGCTGAGTCTCAACTAGGGGTGGTCTGGAGGGGGGCTGAGTCTAAACTAGGTGGTGGTCCTGAGGGGGGCTGAGTCTAAACTAGGGGGTGGGCCTGAGGGGGGCTGAGTCTAAACTAGGGGGTGGTCCTGAGGGGGGCTGAGTCTCAACTAGGGGTGGTCTGGAGGGGGGCTGAGTCTAAACTAGGGGGTGGTCCTGAGGGGGGCTGAGTCTAAACTAGGGGGTGGTCCTGAGGGGGGCTGAGTCTCAACTAGTGGTGGTCTGGAGGGGGGCTGAGTCTAAACTAGGGGGTGGTCCTGAGGGGGGCTGAGTCTCAACTATGGGTGGTCTGGAGGGGGGCTGAGTCTAAACTAGGGGGTGGTCCTGAGGGGGGCTGAGTCTAAACTAGGGGGTGGTCCTGAGGGGGGCTGAGTCTCAACTAGGGGTGGTCTGGAGGGGGGCTGAATCTAAACTAGGGGGTGGTCCTGAGGGGGGCTGAGTCTAAACTAGGGGGTGGTCCTGAGGGGGGCTGAGTCTCAACTAGGGGTGGTCTGGAGGGGGGCTGAGTCTAAACTAGGGGTGGTCCTGAGGGGGGCTGAGTCTAAACTAGGGGGTGGTCCTGAGGGGGGCTGAGTCTAAACTAGGGGGTGGTCCTGAGGGGGGCTGAGTCTCAACTAGGGGTGGTCTGGAGGGGGGCTGAGTCTAAACTAGGGGGTGGTCCTGAGGGGGGCTGAGTCTAAACTAGGGGGTGGTCCTGAGGGGGGCTGAGTCTCAACTAGGGGTGGTCTGGAGGGGGGCTGAGTCTAAACTAGGGGGTGGTCCTGAGGGGGGCTGAGTCTCAACTAGGGGTGGTCTGGAGGGGGGCTGAGTCTAAACTAGGGGGTGGTCCTGAGGGGGGCTGAGTCTCAACTAGGGGTGGTCTGGAGGGGGGCTGAGTCTAAACTAGGGGGTGGTCCTGAGGGGGGCTGAGTCTAAACTAGGGGGTGGTCCTGAGGGGGGCTGAGTCTAAACTAGGGGGTGGTCCTGAGGGGGGCTGAGTCTCAACTAGGGGTGGTCTGGAGGGTGGCTGAGTCTAAACTAGGGGGTGGTCCTGAGGGGGGCTGAGTCTAAACTAGGGGGTGGTCCTGAGGGGGTCTGAGTCTCAACTAGGGGTGGTCTGGAGGGGGGCTGAGTCTAAACTAGGGGGTGGTCCTGAGGGGGGCTGAGTCTAAACTAGGGGGTGGTCCTGAGGGGGGCTGAGTCTAAACTAGGGGGTGGTCCTGAGGGGGGCTGAGTCTCAACTAGGGGTGGTCCTGAGGGGGGCTGAGTCTCAACTAGGGGTGGTCTGGAGGGGGGCTGAGTCTAAACAAGGGGGTGGTCCTGAGGGGGGCTGAGTCTAAACTAGGGGGTGGTCCTGAGGGGGGCTGAGTCTAAACTAGGGGGTGGTCCTGAGGGGGGCTGAGTCTAAACTAGGGGGTGGTCCTGAGGGGGGCTGAGTCTCAACTAGGGGTGGTCTGGAGGGGGGCTGAGTCTAAACTAGGGGGTGGTCCTGAGGGGGGCTGAGTCTAAACTAGGGGGTGGTCCTGAGGGGGGCTGAGTCTCAACTAGGGGTGGTCTGGAGGGGGGCTGAGTCTAAACTAGGGGGTGGTCCTGAGGGGGGCTGAGTCTAAACTAGGGGGTGGTCCTGAGGGGGGCTGAGTCTAAACTAGGGGGTGGTCCTGAGGGGGGCTGAGTCTCAACTAGGGGTGGTTGGAGGGGGGCTGAGTCTAAACTAGGGGGTGGTCCTGAGGGGGGCTGAGTCTAAACTAGGGGGTGGTCCTGAGGGGGGCTGAGTCTCAACTAGGGGTGGTCTGGAGGGGGGCTGAGTCTAAACTAGGGGGTGGTCCTGAGGGGGGCTGAGTCTAAACTAGGGGGTGGTCCTGAGGGGGGCTGAGTCTCAACTAGGGGTGGTCTGGAGGGGGGCTGAGTCTAAACTAGGGGGTGGTCCTGAGGGGGGCTGAGTCTAAACTAGGGGGTGGTCCTGAGGGGGGCTGAGTCTCAACTAGGGGGTGGTCCTGGAGGCTAAATTAGGGGGTGGTCCTGGAGGCTAAACTAGGGGCTAAACATATGCACGCACGCATGCACGCGACAGCTGCAACCAGAGATGCTGGAGATAAATGTTGCCCCTGGATCAGCTTCCAATGATCCAACTCCCATGAAACCCACTGTCCTCCAAACCATTTGTCCTTTTAAGTCTTTGTCTTTCTTCGTATCCCGCCATTCCTCTCAGGTACATAACGCAGCCACTTCTGCAGTGCATCTCTGTATATCAAGTCAGTCAACTTGCGGTCAAATTGACGAGCAGCCGCTGGGAAAAAAGAAAAAAATTATACTTAAAGATAAACAAGAAAGCTGCAGTGGGCACGTTCCATTCCAAAGTGAACAGTGTCCTTTTTAGTGTACTAGATTTTCAGGTGGCCTTAGGTGCATTTTCAACCCCATAGTCATATAATTGATCCACATTAATGCTCGTAAAAAATCTTATTGTGAGCATTACAGAGGACCACTTATATGACGTTAAGGTTGGAAATGGGTGAGGTGTTTCTTTAAGAGTGGTTGCATGTTCCATCAGGCTCATTCCATGGTGATAAAAATGCATCCATTCGTATTTACTTGAGATAAAAGTGAAAATACTTAATTAAATGAAATATCCATCATCAAAATAGCTAAATCCACTGTAGTAAACCTAGTATTTTGAGGTGCAGATTGACTCACCAAACATGCAGTCCTGCATCAGTGTGTCCTTGAAGGCCCTCTTCGGTCCCTTTCCCGCCCAGTTGAAGATGCATGCTAGACAGTTTGTCATCATATTTTCTGAGTTGGTCCCTCCGATTAATGCCAGGCGGGTTGTCTTAACAGATTGGAGAGGAAAAAAAGTGAGTGTGCTAAAGTGTACATTGTACTATGTCAAATGGACAGAATATGATGTTTTAAGTACACATTTTAAGACTTTTTTGTATTAACTCTAAAGAAAGACCATTACTGTGTCAAAACTCAACAAACAATACCATCAAACAAATTAGCTAAATGAATTGTCAAATATTGACTAAGAAATAAATATCATCCCGCATATCATTGCAAGGCTATTTTCACAATATATCTATGCCAAGCACACATCCAAGCAAAAAACTAAATAAATGCCTCCACTCCTACAATTCAGACATTATAAACACTTAGATTTCAAACAATAAATTTTTAACAAAATACAAAAATGTTCACCATCTTTCGACGGACTGTTTCGTCCTTCAGTGCAGCTTCAGCCTCATCAAACTGCTCCTCATTGGTGAGTGGCAGCACGATGGGGAAGTTCTCTTCTCTCTGTGATTCAGGTCCAGCTCCGTGATCGTTAAAGGTGGATTTAGCCATTTCAGTCTTCAGAAACTGAACGTCATGTGACATTTGCTTCACCTCCACGAGTAGCTCTGCAAGCATCCTGGTGTTTTTGTTGGCAGCAAGGTCTTGAAGAAAAACAATTGGTTTTACATTAAATTTCAAGGATAGATTCACCATTTCAATCATTTAGAATGACACTAAGCAATAAGGGCCTTCAGCACATTCAAATCACGTCTAATTAAAGGGATCATCACATGACAACAACGTTACTATTTACATTTAAATGTGACGCTTAAGTCTTTGCACCCCTAACTTATAGTAACCATTAAGTGCTTAAATATTAAGCCTATAAACACCATGACAAATTACCTGAAAAAAAAAAGTGACAAAGACTGTAAAGTCACAAGGGACATATGTTTCTCAATGCATCAGAAAATGATACTTGCCTTGTAACATTTGACTGGGCTCTCCATGGAATCTTCCCCGCGGCGTTTCAGGAGCTGAAGCTGAAGAAATCAACATGGCATCAGCATTGCACATTAGGTCATTGTGTATGGGGGAGGTGGGGGGTAAAGTGGAATATAGGCATCTTTACCCAGGCGATGTGAGTTGAAGTCAGCTGATCTGGAGCCACGGCTATAGTTGGCATTGAAGTCTAATAGAAAGAGAATAAAGGACACACATCATTGTTTACATTGAACACGAATTATGGAATTTTACCCAAAAAAACAACATTTAAGATGAGAAATGCATACCATTCCTTGCTCGCTCTGATGGCACAGTGTGGTAGGGGCTGGAGTTATACATTGGCTTTCCTAGAGAAAGAGCGACAGAATTAACAAAATAAGGTAAGCACCATCAAAGTATCAATGAGCACCATATACAGTAACAAGCAAAAGACATACCATTCCTTACTTGTCCAGTGTGGTTCCCTCCTGAAATGGATTAAAATAACCGTAATTAGTCACTGTAAAATACAAGTTCTCATATAATATCATGCCAACATTAACAGCTCATTGCAAAATAGTGAGACACTGAATAAGCTACTCATATATGCACTCAACTTTACATTTCCACCCATTTAACTAACATTTCCAGTCAGTAAGGTATCCAGTAAGGCAGGACTAGTAATCCAACCGCCACCTATTGAAACAGACTGGAGACACAAGAGTGGCTGAGAGAATCACATAGCTATATCTAGTTTATTAATCTACTTACCATCATTGCAGTGGTCCATTGACTCCAACTGTGCCAAGAAGCTTCCACCAAAGCCTAAAATGAGAGAACACAACAAAACATGAACAATGAATGCTATCAAAAGCACATTTACAATCTGTCCACCGGCTCCACCCTGACTTAGTAGTGTGAAGTGATTCACTTACCATTATTAGGCTGGTTATTCTCCGAGCAGCTTCCTCCAGAGACCGAGCAGCTTCCTCCAGAGACTAAAAGAAGGGAACACAAGACATGAATAGTGGACACTGTAACTTTTGAACACATAACCTGACTGATATGTTTGGATGTATTGACAGAGGAACTAAATGCTTGTAAAGCTCTCATGCAACTACATTTTGTTCTGCTATGTTAGTAAATAATGACATACCACTGCTTGCATTTGATGTTGGCACCGAGGGGTACTGGCTGGATTCTGGCTGCACTGTATTAATAAATAAATGGAATTATACATGGCAATACTTAAAGTAGGTGTAGCAGTTAGTGTCATAACTGACAAGTGTCACCACTATACCTGGGAAATGAACATCAGGTGGCTTGGCATATCTTCGCGTCACCCTGCTGTCTGGCTCTTCATCCGACTCCACTGCGTGCATATGATTTGTCCTAAAAAAAAAACATTTAACATTCCCAGGCTCCCAGGGTAATTCAATTAATTGAGCAATCCTTGAGACACTGTTCAGGAGCCAGCCCATGGCCCATTTCTGTTTAACCAAAAACTATCATGAGGAATTCAACTGTACCTTTCTCTTCTTTTCCGACGTACATCTGCTTCCTCTTCAGATTCCAAATCAGTGGTTAGACATCCAGTAGTCATGTACTTGTCTTCATGTTGCTTGGCCTTTACAAATGAGTCTGTAAAAGAACAAGCAGAAAATACAGCATGACATTAATAAGAAGTATGAGGAACAATTCACATCAGACAACAATAGCAGTGACTATACTTACCACAAGTAATTAAGAGCCGAATTTTGTCATATGTGGTCCATCCTTCACATGGCATCATGTTTTCTTTAAGGGCCTTTGAATAATTTGTGTTTTTTGGGGGCCATAATAATGTACCTTCCGTTGGATTGAACCAGCTGGAAAGAACTGTTGCAGTTCCGCCATTTGGAAACAGTACAACGCCCCAGAGCACCACCTCACTTTCCATTCTGTGTACAATAAATTAAATTAGAATATTAATGATAAAAAAATTATAATGACAAAAACATGAATCATAAGATGTCTACTGCAGATGAGCTATTGGAATAGCTATGAGGCTATTCCCCTCTGGATACAGAACACATTTACGTTTAATAAAGCTAATTTTACCAACCCCGATCTCATCACACAACTCTCTAACCTTGTATGTACCTATGAGGGAGGACTCGCAGGGATAAGTGTAATATAATTCTTGGTGTCTGAACTTTCTGTAGATCACATAGACCTCACCTTCTTCCTGGACTATATTCTGCACTACTGCAATTGTATCTCCCACCTGAATACAATTATCCCCCTGCTTTGTAGACAAGGTAAAACGACAACTGGAGACCTTTGTGTACTGTAGAGCAACACTGAAATGTTGAGGAAGTGGACCATCAGTATGAATGTGCTTTAAAACTGGTTGATCTGTTGCTAATGGAACCTCAACATGTGGCATTTCTGACAGCCTTTTGACTACCTGTTGTAGAGGTTGGTGTGGCTTGCGTAAAAGATGCTTTATTTGGCCAAGATAATTCTCAAAAGGGAACCCTGAAACATTATCTAAAGGTCCAAATTGTTTGTATTCATCTGCTAAATGTATAAGCTGGTGGACACTGAACACAATCTCACCCATACCATACAACTGTCCAAAGTGGCCCACAAAGGATATCATTAATCTATGTGCAAATTCAACCATTTGGCCAGAAGTTCCAGGAGACAAAAACAAATACATGGCCACTGAAAACAACATGAAGTTGTCATAAAACTCACTGGGAAGGCAATCCTTCAGAACTACAGGACCCCAGTATAACATGAAGGATCGGAGCTCAGTAGCTTTCCAACGATCAAGCTCATTCAAACCTCTTGGCTTGCGATTGAATTCAACAGGGGTGTGGGAATGTAACACCAGCAGTTTGCTTGATATACTGTTAACTGTTTGTGAAGGAAGCCTAGTGGCTAGATTGCCCTTTAACCACATATGCAACAGTTTTCTCATCAACCCAAGACAACAGAGGTGCATATAATCTATTGGGAATGAAGAAACCATCTTTACTATCCCTGTTAAAGGACTGAGTTTCTGTTTCAAGTGGTGTTCCTCATCAATCATATCACAATAACTCAAATCCGTCCTGAGCCTGACATTTGTTTCTGGATACGTCATTTTGTTCCTCCACACACCCTCTTGGTCACACTTGTCACACCCTGAATAACCATTATGTGACTTAATATTCTTAACGTAGGCCCTAGCAGGAGCATCACACACAAATGAGGAAACCTGTACATTCAATTTCTTACCATTATGAACAATGCCATTAGCCAGCACATTTTTAAGGTCGCTCTGCAGATACTCAACAACACACTTTGGCTTGCTTAAACCACTAAATATACCGACAATAAATGGGGACTTAGTGTAATCACAATTCAGGATTGCAAGTATAGGCCAGAATTGAAGTCTTGAACTCCTAAAGAGGGGGAGACCATCTATATTGAACTGTAAAGTAAGAGTTGTGAGGTTCACTGGTAAACATTAAACATTTTAATCGTGAAAGTATTCCTCGCACCAATCCAAAATGATAGTACTCGCCACCTTGCATTTGAGTGGTTGCAACATGAGATTGTGTTCCAAGCAGAGTCCTTCCATCTTTAGGGAGCTTAGGGTGAAATAGCTTTAAGATGGACAGCAGAGCAGACAAAGCAACAAGACTAATGGAGTAGGATGTTGCCCAATATCTTAGGCTCCTTATAAGCAGATCCTGACTAGGCGGCTGCTCCTCATCGCTCTCATAGTGAGAATCTGATTCATCTTCATCATTGCCAGCTTCATCGTCTATATCATCATTTTTCATTTGCACATGATCAACTTCATTTCGAGCTACTGCACTACCATCAGAATGATCATTTTTCATTTGCACATCGGACTCAACTTCATCATTGCCAGCTACACTGCCATCTATATGACCATTTTCTATGTCTACATGTGAAGCTGGTAGTGCATCTAGTTGGGAAAAGTGTGAGCTTGTGAAGGCAGGTTCCCTATTCACACAGGGGTAAATATTTTCTCTTTGATTATGCAGAGATTCCTCATATTCCTTAAGGATATCTTTCTCTATGCCCCTTACAGTTCGAATGACTCTACGTCTTTTAGCCCAATACGATTCATAAGAAGCCATCTTAACCCATTAACTCCCGGATTGAAAGGTATATAATAACGTATAGGTTACAACAGGTCTAAATAGAAAAGAGGTGGTGCTGATTATAATTTTTTTGTTATTACTTGGCCTTTTTTTTGCAGTGAATCCTCCAGTCCTCTTCTCTTGTAGCACAACCCTGAAAATAGAGGGGAAAAAATTATTAAAATAATATATGCATTAAACAAATATATATATCAGCCAAATTATTAATTTATCAGGTCCTTCCAACATATTTTAAAATATTTAACCTCTTCCACCCGGAGCCTATTTTCTGAAAATCCGCCTAAAATATATACCTAGGTAAATGGAATATTGCTCCATTTCTACAAGGGCCATTTGCATATTCTTGTATAGCGTCATCTATCTATCTAATGTATATTCACAGTGTCAGAAATATTGTGTCTATTACTAGGCTTGCTTAAATTGTGATGAAACAAAGGAGAATATTAATTATGATTTTTCTTTGCATCTTTGACAGTGAATAACACCATGCTAATAATGACCAAACATTATTTTTGACAACCACTGTGTCCTCCTTGTCTGGCTGCTTGGTCCCTTACAGCTAGGAACACAAAAACATGTGCCTACCACTAAGATTGAAGGGGGAGAATACTGAAAAATGACATATCCTGAAACAAAAGTCAGACTTAGGACAGACACCAGTTTCTCAGACATGGTTGATGAGGCACATCACAATGGGACGAGCCCTTTAACAGGTTTAGTTAAGATGGTTTCTATGTTTCCAACTGATTACATGCATCTCTGTTGTCTCAGAGTTACAAGGAAACTGCTTAATATATGGTTAAAGGGGAATAATTTGGCAACAAGGGTCCCTTCCAAAACTGTACAAGCCATTTCAGGTAAACTGCTAAAGCTACGTTCCTACATGCCTTGTGAATTTAACCGTAAACCAAGGGAACTGTCAGAGTTAGATCGCTGGAAAGCTACTGAGTTGCGATCCTTCATGTTGTATTGGGGTCCTGTTGTTTTGAAGGATTCCCTCCCCAGTGAGCTGTATGACAACTTCATGTTGTTTTCTGTTGGAATGTACTTGTTGCTGTCCCCTAGTATTTCTGAGGAAATGTTGGCCTTTGCGCACAAGTTGATGGTTTCTTTTGTTGAACACTTTGGGACAGTGTATGGAAGAGGTGAAATTGTGTACAATGTACACCAGCTTATTCATTTGGCTGAGGAATACAGGAAGTTTGGCACTCTAGATAATATCTCAGGATTCCCTTTTGGACAAATTAAGCATCTTCTACGCAAGCCACATCAGCCTCTACAACAGGTAGTGAAAAGGTTGTCTGAAATTCCACATGTTGGATGTCCCACAGATGATCCAATTTTGCGTAATATTCACACTGATGGGCCTGTCCCCCCACAGTTTACTTCTTCACAACAGTACAGGAAGGTCTCCACTCATCGGTTTACTTTGTCCACAAAGAAAGGAGACAATTGTATTGAGGTTGGAGATGGATTTGCATTAGTAGAGAATATTCTTAAATCAGAGGAAGAGGTATATATAATTTACAGAAAGTACAGACACAAACAGCCATATTACATGTATCCCTGTGAATCATCATACATTGGTACATACAAGGTCAGTGGCTTGCAAGAAGATATAGGGATAGGTAAACTTGGCTATATCAAGCGCAAATGTCTTCTCTCTCCAGACGGAGATGGTGCCATTGCAATACCACTACTTCATTTAACAGCATAACCATACTGCCCTACAAAGCTAAAGTGCAGTAACTATATTGACACACTGACTCTAACGTCGGATTTCGGGGCATAACTTACCTCATTAATAAATACACAATTAGTACAATATTACATGTACACAAATAACATGTTTGGCTGGCCAATTGAAACGCTTAAAGGGGAACTCCAACATTTTGGGAAATTAGCTTATTTAACATCTTCCCTGGAGTTAGACAAGAAGATACATACATTTTTTGTCTCTGTCTGTGCATTTTAGCTTTGGGAATAGACGCTCCGTTAGCATAGCTTAGCTTCATCACTGGAAGTGAGTAGGGGCCGGAGCCTTACAGTGCCTTACAGTGTATTGCAAGGTCTGACATTGACCAAACTTGATATGCATGCCCTTGGTGGGCTCTAGGTCAACTCCTGAAAAGGGGGTCAATGTCAGACCTTGCAATCAAAAGTTAGGGGGCACACTGAAATTATGGCAAGGGTTATTAGCCCCCTAACTTTTGATTGCAAAGTCTGACTATGTGTCCAACCTCTGAAATTGAATCTGAGGACGAAGGAGATCTCCGCCAGAAAAGAAGATCCAGGTACAGTGTTCACTTTGTTAAAGGGACAACTCTCCCTAGGGTGTTGTAAATAATTGCACTGCTGTTGTAGTTGCAAGTAGTGCTAAAAGGATAACACACAGTGGCCTGAGGGCCTATGTATTCAGACTTTAGCCTTGACTAATAAACGTAGTATCATAACTACATTTAGTACATGTGTGTATATATATAATTTGTTTTAGGCCAAATCAGCAGTATGTGCACTCGGACTCTGATGACCACTCGAGTGGCGACGCCAAAAGAAAACATTTTGCCAAAGCACCTTATGTGGGTTTCCCAGGTATTGATGCAATGCATTTATTTTATATAGGCACTTTGGAAATGATCACTGCTACAGTTAATAATAATAATAATAATAATAATAATAATAATAATAATAATAATAATAATAATAATAATAATAATAATAATAATAATAATAATAATAATAATAATAATAATAATAATAATAATAATAATAATAATAATAATAATAATAATAATAATAATAATAATAATAATAATAATAATAATAATAATAATAATAATAATAATAATAATAATAATAATAATAATAATAATAATAATAATAATAATAATAATAATAATAATAATAATAATAATAATAATAATAATAATAATAATAATAATAATAATAATAATAATAATAATAATAATAATAATAATAATAATAATAATAATAATAATAATAATAATAATAATAATAATAATAATAATAATAATAATAATAATAATAATAATAATAATAATAATAATAATAATAATAATAATAATAATAAAATTAATAATAATAATAATAATAATAATAATAATAATAATAATAATAATAATAATAATAATAATAATAATAATAATAATAATAATAATAATAATAATAATAATAATAATAATAATAATAATAATAATAATAATAATAATAATAATAATAACAATATATACATTGTGAATAACATGCCAACTAAAATATGTTGTAGGACAGACTCCAAAATCGAGCCGGTCTCGTAAGGCGCTAAGATCCGGCAAGCCTCCAGTTGTGTGGCCACTAGGCCAAGAGCCTACAATGAATGGTATGTTGCTATGAATGTTAAAATGCCAACTAGATGACTGTTTAAACATGATTTGTAGCATCTTCAATTCTCACCCTGGCTTACCTTTTTTAGATTCTTTGGATGGTGGCATGATCTACAGCTATTTAGATTCGTTGCAGACTCCTGATCCAAATAACAGTAAGTGAACCCATATCTGTGTTCTTGTGAGGAGCTTGCTGGCAGGTCGCTGGCATCATGCATGCAACAGAATATATGTTTACAATGTGCATGCCAGCCCACTACAAAAATTCAAAGCCTTCACAACTTGCAAGCAATGTCACAATAAAAATGTGTAGTTGTACATAATGCTTTTATATTGAGCACAATTTTCACCATGTTTGAGTTGCAACTTATTTTACATTTCCCCTTTGTAGATCTGGTTACTAGCAACTACCGGCAATCGCTAACTCAACATAATGGTGAGTTATCAAGCAGTCTCATAACATAATATTCTGGCATGTTTAAAATATCTGTATTGTCTCGCATTGTCTTTGATATTTTTATTAAAGTAGTATTTGGCAGTGCACGTGAAATCAGCTGAATGGAAATCAAACATTTTCTCACATGGGGGATTACAATAGCGTAATTTGCTAATAACTTTGTGTATTTCCTACTGTGTTTCAGCCGAGATGCCAGGATTTGATATTGTACAGTACCACCAGCTCCAGCAGGCCTCACATGTCCAGCAGCTGCAAGATCGACAAAGTGCAAGTAGTGGTATGATACTGTACTCTTTCAGTAACAGTGTTTTGAGAGACGGGGATACAACTCCTTACACCCCTTCCTGACATAGAGCGACGCGAGCGAGCGAGAAAAAGTTATTAAAATGTATTTGTTTCAATCAGACTATCCTGACCTGCCGCGAGCGACAGTGAACTGAGCAGCGATGTCGTTCACCCCTCAAATATTCGCTCGCTGTGTCTCTAGTTGAGCGATTACATGGCAGAGTCCCGCCCCTAAACACTTTTTATTGGTCGAGAATCCAGGTAACACACACTGGGACACGCGCTGCGTCATATCAGGACAGTGTCGTGTGCGATTTCGTCTCCAGTTCGCTCGCTTGCTGCCTGTCAGGAACCGGTGTTAGTGATTATGACATGTATGTTAGTTTGACTGACAAGTCAGATTTTGTATTTATTTTTAAATATAATGATTTGTTTCTACAGGGATGTCGGGATGCAGCTCGGGGCAATACAACAGTCCCCCTGGTCTCTCACAACATGCACAAAATGGTATGCCATTTTAGAGGGAACTACCACCAGTTTGATCCAATGCAGTCAAACTATAGTGAAATATATAACTATGATTTTGTTTCTACAGCGATGTCAGGATACAGCTCAGGGCACTACAACACCCCATCTGGTGTTTCACAGCGTAGACAGATGGCCGGCAATGATGGGCAGCTTATGAAAGGCAAGTCTATTGGACATGGTGTAATTCCTCGTGTGATTTGCTGCTTATTTTTATTCTGAACATCAGGTTAGTATATTTATTGTGTTGTCTGTTATGTGTGGTGTTGTGTCATCTCCTAATTTCTGTTTCTATTCACAGATGCCACTCATCTCCCTGATTGGATTGGTTGCATCTGATTGGTGCACCTTGGAAAATGCAGGGGAGATGGGTGGTTAATAGAGTGGAGATGACACAACATCGGGGCGCCTCACTCTGTCAGTTCTGATCAGAGTTTCGTGAGGTTGCCATTGATTGACCACTGTGTGTGGACTTGCCATTGCTTTGTTTGCCACTGTGTGTGGACTCCAGTAGCAGGATATATATAATATTGTTGTGGGCCTTAGAGCCATTTGCCTTCCTGCTTGGAAGTGAGTATATATATATATATATATATATATATATATATATATATATATATATATATATATATATATATATATATATATATATATATATATATATATATATATATATATATATATATCTATTTGTGTTGCTCTGGTGCTAAATAGAACACTGTATATTATATTATATCATATTGTATTATATATATATATAATTAGTATTCCCTTATACTGTAGTGCTCTATGGCTGGGTGGTTCCCAGTGTTACTTTATATTTTGCTTAGTGTTGTTTGGGTCGTATTTATATATTGCCTGTCTGTTCTCCAATTACCTTTTCCCCTTTGTGTTTGTGCTGTGGGTTTCAATCCCCACGATAATAAATATCATTTACTATTTGGAAACAGTGGGTTTAAATTCCCGCTATAATAAATATCATTTACTATTTGGAACAACGCCTTGTGTTATTTTCTTTACCTGCCTGGGACGGGTGCTTTAAAAGCACTACTGGACGGGCTGGTTTTCACATACAGCCCGGTCCAGCTTATTCTATATTGTCTTGTGACATTGTTATGTGACAATGCATAAAGTGTGTGTATAAACAAGTTGGTTGCTCTGTGTTCATAAAATAAATGTTATGCTGTTTCTAACGCAGGGCCTTCATTTTCTTCTCTCTGATTTAGATTTCTCGCCTGGCTTTGGTAGGAGGCACCAATTCAGAGAACCTGATCAGACTGATGTTGAAAACTGCTATGACCAACGCCCTGGCCAGTGGGTTCAACTGGGCTGGAAAGAAAGACAAGCATTGTTCAGAAAGCAAGAAGCCATTCAAGCACACCACACTACAAGCCTGCATGTTTGGTGAGCTTCCTCCCCTGCAAACTACTTCATATGTTAAGTTTAGGTAGTGATGCTGGTGATGCTGGTGATTCAGAATATAATTATGCTGTTGCAAAAACTAAAAAAAAAGGTGTTATGTTGGAATAAAGTGATGAAAGTGCAACCTATAAGAAATGGACAACGTAATTGGTGAGCTTTAGAGGTGCATGGATACACATTGTATTGCCTAGATGGTGTCAGGCTAGGCGATTGCTTCTCTTTCCTGTCCAGTCTAACTGGATGCTGACTGTAGCTTGTTACTGTAGACCTACAGAGTGAGTAATTGAGTGATTAAAAAAAATCGCACTTGTGTGAAGTGAGGGGTGCTCTTATCATCGTACATCATCTCACCTCTCTTCCTCACTTTTTTATTTTTGTGTCTATCAGCTGCTGCTCGACAGTTTGACCCCAAGCTGACCGACCAGGACTACAGCGAAACTGTCAAGAAGTGGCTTCGTTATGCGCCAGACCGGGAGGGAGGCATCTCAAGGAACCGAAGTGACCCAAACTTAAGTCAAGCGAACCAGAGTCAAACTTAGGGTACCCCAGCACACACTGTTTCCCTGGTTCATACAGTACAAGGAATTACCCTCATGGACACTGTTCTTCCATGGACGGCATCTACTTGAATGACTTGCTGCTTCAGCCTGTTCTTGGAACCGAAGTGACCCAAACTTAATTGTCAAGCGAACCAGAGTCAAACTTAGGGTACCCCAGCACACACTGTTTCCCTGGTTCATAAAGTACAAGGAATTACCCTCATGGACACTGTTCTTCCATGCACGGCATCTACTTGAATGACTTGCTGCTTCAGCCTGTTCTTGGAACCGAAGTGACCCAAACTTAATTGTCAAGCGAACCAGAGTCAAACTTAGGGTACCCCAGCACACACTGTTTCCCTGGTTCATACAGTACAAGGAATTACCCTCATGGACACTGTTCTTCCATGGACGGCATCTACTTGAATGACTTGCTGCTTCAGCCTGTTCTTGCAGTGTTTATTTTTTATTTTAACCTTTATTTACCCAGGGTAGGTTCGCTGAGCACGGATGCTCTTTTTCAGCTACGCCCTACTTCACATTCACAGAGTTCCATTCACACCTGGGAGCTGCCCAGTACAACCACAGTCTGACACTGTTGGCCACTGAGCAACTCCACTGGAGCAGTTGGGGGTTTAGTGCCTTGCTCAAGGGCACTTCAGCAGTTGGTGTTAAGGGTATGGGAGAGAGTTATATGGGAGAGAGTTATAGAAACATTAGGGGTGTAACGGTACACAAAATCCACGGTTCGGTACGTACCTCGGTTTTGAAGTCACGGTTCGGTATTATTTTCGGTACAGTGGGGGGGGGGGGGGGGGGGGGGGGAATACAAAAAAAATTGCTTTTCATTTATCTATTTATTTAACTGTATTAAACAATATAAAACGAATTGGCCATAATTGACTGAGCAAATGAATGCTTACTGCTGTAACCTACTAATAACACTTAAGTAAATTTGAAGATTATTATATAGCAGATGCCTTGGAGGATAAGTCGTGGACAACTGTAGATCATCTGAGCTCCACTGTGTTTAAATTCAAATCCTCTGCATTGTTATTTAACCCTTGTGTCTGAAAACTAAAGTATTATACTCTTATTAGGGGACTAAATTGAAAAACTCCATAAAAAGATTATGTTGAAATAATTTCCCACTTTCTTTTCCATAAATATTTTATTCAACTTCAGCCCTGATCATAACCATTTTTTATATTATTTTTGTAATGAAATACTCCCACTTTTCTGAAAAGAGTTGTTAAATATGACAAAAAAAACAATATGTGGTGGTTATGATCGGGCTGAAGTTGAATAAACAATTTATGAAGAGTAAAAAAAAAAATACAAGATAATTAAAAGATTATGCCACATATTATGTTGGCTACAAACATAATCACTGCAAAGTTATCAAACAAATAAGAATCTGATCAGACACAAGGGTTAAGTTGTTCCCTTTCTAATTTCCTCAAAAACATCTAGTCTAGTTAATGTGATCAATATTATTTGACAATTGATGCTTTTTGTTGGACATTTCAGTCAGTGAGCTCATACTTTGAGCTCATAAATTTATAGTTAAAATGATTGAGACAACGCAATCTTGTCTTCGTTGTGCATGAATGCGTGTGCTCACCACACACAATACGTGTGTCACTATTCTGGCAGTGGCTATATATAGTATTGTTAATGAAAGGTCTGTTATAAGGTCTGTTATTTAATGTTTGTGTAAAAGGTTAACTGGTCACTGGAAGTACGATGAGACCCTCTTGAAAGAAAAAAAAATTAATTTTCATATTAAAGCCATGTTGTCATTTTTGTTCACACATTTTTGGAAATATGGTCATATAAGAATTTTGAACAGTGTGTTTAACAGCAGGAATAAAACATGTAATGTTATGATGTATACATATCAGCAGCAATATTTGAATGTAAAATGTACATTAA
>NC_140169.1:153619860-153632360 GCF_963971535.1 Notolepis coatsorum | reverse complement strand
TAGCAATCGGCGCGAGATAAAAAAAAATTCAACTGCACGTACTTCTAGAAGTTACTACGTATGATCTGATGTTGACCGGATGGGCGGAGGGTCGTTTATAATTCCGTGGGCAACGTTATATCATTCATCTAGTGTGGGTGATATGATCATTAGAGCAGTTAGTATAGAAGACATTACAAAATAATGCTGAAACTCACCGTAGCTTCCTCTCGCCGTTGGGAGATGAGCGTGGAACAGAATTTTTTCTATTATGGGATGTAGAAATACCCGATCCATTTCCAGGTTGTATAATAGTATATACATCCAAATCATGTTGCTTATCGAGTTATTGGCAACGGATCGATATCCATTGTGTCGAACTCGAGTCCTGGGACCTATAGGGAGTGATCGGACCAAATTGAAATGAGCACCAGCTTCCACTTCCCTGTTTCTTCACTGGGCGATCCGCCGATCGGCCACCAGATGGCGCTCCTGAACCGTTAGAGAGTTGACAGGGGCTCACCAGTACATATAATGTCTCCGGGGGAGAAATATGATTTCGATCACAGATTTTTGAAATATTGATATCAAAGACGCTGTCCAGCGTCATCGGCAGAATAAGCATGGGTTAAAGGGTTAACCTAGCACCTATCTTCCCTAATCTATGTGTATGACCTTACCTTATCCCTGCGTTGTGTTAATCTATCCGCCCTTTGTCTGTGCTTCCTATCAAATCAAATGTGCACAACACAAAGACCATCAGTATCTGTTCAGTCATCTTCCCTGTTCCCTACAGCCCAACCAAAATTTCACAATCCCCAGAGGATCTCGTCCACACATTTTCTGCTCAGCCTTCAGACCGGCTCCGCCCCCCTCCTTTGTGCCTAGCAGCTAACAGCCGCAGCCATGTGTCAGGCCAGGTTACGTGCCTCAGGTCTAGTCATCTTTTATCCCATGACAACCTGTCGTCAGACTCTCAGACGGTTCTTTTAGCCTGGACATTTTTCCTAACCACATCTGTTGACATAAATTCAACCTGGCCCCCCCCTTCAGGGGGTTTTGTAGAGACGGGGGCAAATGTATACAAGAATCCTCTCACCACAATTTGGTAATTAACCACCATTGGACTGAAGAGAACCAGGAAACAAACTGAAATTTCACTTTACCGTGCCGCATACTTCTAATGTAATGTATTGATCATGTGTCCCCTGGGTTGTTCTGCATTCCCTCCCATACTGAGCTGTGAAGAGACCAAGCACATATGCAAATTTTGATTTACACAAAAATGTAACATACTTGCAAGAGAAACCATTTTGACAATCCACACAAATGTGACTGAACTACTTAGCTCTTTCAGACATCCTGTTCCGATGCTCCACAGCTGCACCAGTTCTCTCCCACCAGATTATGAAAAAATAGATTAAACACAAAAGAAAAAGAAATTAAATAAAGCCATATCTCTCAATAAACACACACCACTCTGTCGTGGCGTCCCCACTTGTGAAATATCTCATGCACACAGAGAAAACATCAAAGGAATGAAAAGAACAAATTCAAAACCGCCTGCACTCATCCCTATCACTTCTGCTGCAGTTCTCACACACACACATTCCACACATCACTCAAATGGAACAAGCAGTCATGCCACTGTGACCCAACACCTCCGATTCCAGCACAATCTTCTATACTGGTCCCATTCATCACTGTCATACAACACATTCAGTCCTGAAAATTTAAGTTTAGAAAGAAAAGAAATCAAAAGAAATCAAACATTTGAATTCAACCAGATAACAGAATCGTTTTACGCCCTGCCATCAACCGCTTCAATCACTCACTGAAATCAAAAGACACACAGACACACACAGACACCCCACTCAATCATCCACAAATTTACTTTAGTGAAACATTCACAAAGAAAAAACCATTCACGCTTGTTTCACTCATGCATCAAAACTCAAGTCATTCAACATACATCACTCAACCACAACACAACATAACTCATTAATCATCATTCAATTGTTAGTTGCCCTTCCTTTCCTGCTCTCAACTTCAGGCTAACACAATCTACACTCAATTTCTAAACTACAGTCTCCTTACTGTATTCTTACCCACTTCCAGAGGGAGTCTAGGAACCCCCTCTCAACGATAGAATCTCAAAGCATTCCTAGTACCCTGAGAGTCTAACGCTATTCCTTCTAATCAAATAGTTAGCCATTCAACGTCATAACTGCATCTGAACTGGCTATCTTATTGATCTTCTCACTCACTCACTCACTCACTCAGCTGCTTTCTGTATTAGCCCCCCTTTCTCCACTTCCTGCCATTTTTCTATCTCCCTCACGCTGCCTTTGATCATGTATTGTCACCATACAACCCCTTTCCAGTTGTAAAAATAACTCCATCTGTTATCTCACTTTGACTGTTCTCTCCTATCTTCACCTCTGACCTGTCTTCCTGTTGTCTGTAACAGTGATCATAAACAACAGGTGTTACCATCCCCTGTGGTTTCCCGTGACCTATGCATACTGACTCCCCTCTAGCCTAAACCCCCCTTGGCACAGAGGCCCTATCTACTCCCTCCGTGAATATAGGCCCCCTGTAAATCATCAAAGGGTTATACACACTTCATCCCCCAGAGGCAAGCCACCCTCAGGGTTGAATTGATCACACATTCCTATATTTCTAGGGAGAAGGCTAATCCCCCTCCCCAGCATTAAAATTAACATACATCTGCCTGGTTCTCTCAACAGCCAAACACAGAGAAACCACGGACTGAATAGCACATTATTACAACTATTGTAAAGATAATCATTTAATCATTAAAAATACATATAAACAAGTCCCCACCATTAAATTATCCTATTATGATTCAAGGACTTGCAACCAATCTTAATATAAAACATCAGCCTATGTAAATCAATAGTGTATTAAAGATTTAACAATCTAAACAAGCATAAACACAACCTCACTTATCTATACTAAAACATTATTCAACACAATTACGTTATCTAAACAATTTAACACAACAATATTCATGTAATCAATGTACAAACATAAGCATTTTATCAACAGCCACTCATTAGAAATAAAACATTATTAGTGGTTAGTTCCAACATGCCAAGACTCAAAGAGTTGTAAACAGGATTTCCTGGGAATGTTAACTCTGTACATATGTGATATTTGATCCTACTGTAGTTGTATTAAGTCATATAATGCAAGCCATATGTAAGTCTAGTGTAGAGCACTTTAGCTACTCTCAAATCTACCCCCCTTGGTAAGGACTTACTTGAGTAAAACAACACATTGCTTACTTGACAGACCCAATGTATATATATATTGTTCCCATTAATAAATGATACACTCACCCATAGTAGCTAAATTGTGAGTCTAACTAGATACAAGCAATGTATTCATTCTCTACTGATGCACTCACTGCAATGCCTCCATTAATTTTCTCCCCAATAACTATCCCCCATAAACTACAACATTACACATGTACACACTCCCACACACCTGTAGTAACAACACAAACAGAACCACTTCCAGATCATCGTTACAACACAAAGCAAAAATATAAACACTCACCATTTGCGTAAACCAGAACTGCACACATTCCTCTTCCTCCGCCATTAGGCAACGGAACAAGACGATAAAAAAGTTACAACTAAAATGGCCGCTACGGCGCTTCCTGTCAAAAATCCGGAAGTTCAAAATGGCCGTTACGGCGCTTCCTGTCAAACCGAGAAGTCCAAAATGGCCGCTACGGCGCTTCCTGTCAATTACGGAAGTCGTTCTCTGCTAGCCCGCCGCTGGTGGTCACAAGTTACATAATGCTACACAGTCTCTACACAAAACAATGTCAACTGTCTCCAGTATAACGCAACCCTACCTCACACGTAGTACAAAATATAATAACGTACGTTCATACAACATGAAAAGAATCATCCGTACCCTGCACATCAGCATTGTTAGCACAGTTACCTCAATAGCCCCGTTAGCTTAGCTTAGCTTAGCTTAGCTTAGCTTAGCTTAGCATAGATAGCTTAGCTTAGCTTAGCTCTAAAAGCCAGCTCCCCGTTTCCCAAGGGTGCACCGCGGTGCTCTCGCCCAGGGTCATACAACATTACAACCGAAGCGTCCTACTTTTGCAAACAACTCTCAACCAACTTTATTATTAAACAATCGCTCTACGCACCAATATCCCATATCTAACGCCACCACACCGCTTCTAAGCATAACATTGCACAAACTCTTATCCCGGCGTTACCCCTAAACGCTCATACGAGCTAAGTAGCTAGCCAGCCTGATGTGATGGTTCAACACTCCCCGATATCCACGCGTTATGTGATGTTCCTATATGCGTTCAAGATCCGCGCATCCATTCAGTTCAACGCCAACCGGTCGGATAAAAATTACACGCGCATCCCCCCACGAGAACTATATAACAGTACCTTTGTAAAATCATACATACACGCATTCATTCATAAGTACTAAACCCATTTACCCCCAGCTAACATGTTTACACACAAACTCATGTGGTATATTTTGAACATAGATCATAACGGAAGTTCAAATCAAAATCATGTGTTCTAGTCTTATAGAAACAGTCAAAGTGGAACAATTGGCAATCAAATATAGTTTAAACCTGATTTGACTAGGGTGACTTAGCTCATAGAGTGTGTGTGTTTACAGAGACCTTGTGCTCAGAACCAGAGGTGAATTTGCATACAAAGTGTTGGCAACAGCTGCAGACAATAGATCAAGAGTCATATATCCTGTGTTATCTGTTAAACTGGCCCTGTGACACGACATGTGGGGACAGCTGCCGTAGACAGGTTTCCTTCAAGACAATAGAGCAACTGTTTACAAGAGGGGGTGGGTAAACAGCTAACACAATGAGATGATCAGATCACATGCAGTTGGTATCTGCTGGCCCGCGGCCTAGGGACAACACGGGTGTAGCCAACTGGTTTGAGTAGTATGTAAAGTCTCAAATAGGAATTATAGTTAAATAACTTAAATGTGTGTTTAAAGAGATAGGAGGTTTACTATGTGATTATACTAGCTCAGAGACAATCACTCAACACAACGTGAAATAACTGCAAATGTCTGATAACACACTTAGATTAGTTTGATATAAAGTACAATTAGGCCTGTTTACATTGTGGTAATAATTCTGAAGTCATACTAAACTGTATAAAATATTGATGTAAGCTAAAAGAATGATTAGACCTGGTAGCAATTTATTGAAAGTCAGCAGACTTTGTGGTAAAGAAGATTAGTTTCACTTAAGGTGAAACTAGTCTTAAAAATAACAGAATGTGTACAAGTAATGTGTTTAAGTATGATATATCTGTGTTTATGTAATCAATATATCTTGAGGTTCATCAATCAAAGTATTAAATATACAGTGAAACTATTCTCTGGGCTTAAACAAAGTAAGGGGGGTTGGCCTATTAAGCCAAACCCCTATTTTCAAATCCAAACTTAGCAGGCCTGGCATTGGAGGAAAGAATTTGATGATGTCATTCTGATGACATCACGAGAGACTGCAGGCCTTTGCTATAAGATCTGGGTGTGGTGATGAGAGAAGGACTCTGAAACCAACTCACCCAGGAGGAACCACACCCATCTACACACGACGCGGCCAGAGGAGCAGTACAACAAAGGACAAAGAACTTTTGGAGGGAAAATAGACTGCTTTGTTCATTCAGCCAGAGAACAAAGCTCATCAACGACTTATCAACTCTACTGTAATATTAGTCTGGTTGAGATCACAGACGGCATATTGTCTTGATCACAACTATAGCATTCTTTACTTTTAATTGAAACAGATCATTTTTGTATAACTTTGTGGATTTAATAAACCACTCCGTTTGAAATAACTACCTTCTCCTCCTGATTCCTGCCTGCACCGCTGAGCGTCATAACAAAGACCCTCCAGTCTTTGTTTAAAGTATTTCCCAAGGCTTTAAAGTTTTTGAATCACAACGCAGAGCAGATCAGCGCCGGTTCTGATACAGAGCAGAACCGTTTAGCTTGGGAATATACTACACTCCCATTCATAAGTGCTCACTTTTTTCATCCAAACGTTCAACAACATCATTTCCTCCTCATAATCATCTCAGCCGGCCGGCTGTAACTTCTACACGCAACACGAGCCGTACAGATTCAGCGGTCATAAACACCTCAGGCAAAACGGCCCTTTTGAAGGATAACTACACGAAAAAATTTGAAACATAGGGGAACTCGGACGTGAACCCAAATGTCATATTTCCATTCCATTTACCATTGTTTGTAAGCTGTATATTGCTTGTATGCAGCCCACAACGTCCCGACAACTATATTCCCATTCCTCCCCCAGTTACCCCTACCCCTGTTTGAGAAAATGCAAACCAGGGTCAAACCACTACTACACGCACCTCTTCTCGGTGACTCGTGTAATATTAAACCGCTTACCCGATTCTAAATATTAGACATTTCCATCGCTGTCTCATACGCTCGGCGGCACTAGATTATCCCAATAATTGTAATTCCCTCGGCACCACTCTATTTCGTCTCGTCGCTACTGACCATTGTCCAACAGAAGGCATGTAACCACATACTATTGCACCATTTCCTCCACATCTCTCAGCCCGCCTGAGCCCGGCAGGAGAGAGAATTAGTGGGACATCGTCAAATTAAGTTCCTTCCATTAATACAACCATCACTAGGTGCGAGCCCGTCCGCCTCTTTATCCAGGAGTTTGGACAACCATACTCATCTATATGTTTTCGCCATCATTCTTGCTCCAAACGCAAGCTTGAATTTGAACCCATTTACATCTAAATGTACTCTTTATAGCCCCGTATTGATTCACGTCACGTTCAACGGCCGCAATTATCAAACAGTACTATAATCATTTCACACAATATTGGGTTGTATTTAATCAAGTACCTTTTTCTCCTCTCTTTCATCAGCGCTCCCAACACCTTCTTGAAAGCACGTTCCTGGTCACTTTAATATCTACTCTCCCGTCTAGAAGCACGTTCCTGGTCTCTTAAACTTCTGTGTGTCCATAGAGAAACACGGTCCTGGTCTCTTAAACTTCTGTGCCCCTATTTAGCAGCATGGTTGAGCTTAACTTCTGTGCTTCTGTCTAGGATCGCGGTTGAGCTTAACTTAAACATCTGCGCTCCTCTTAGATTCCGTCCTCACCGCCAAAACCAGTCAATGTTGTGATTTTGACTTCCTAACCTTGGCCGATATAGACTTAAACAATCTGGGAGCGCAGCTTTTTTTTTTAACGTAATATAACTCATCTCATCTCTGCTCTACCGCCCCACCCCCCTGCACGCAAAAACAACATCCACGCCAGGCCCCAACTGGTGGCTACTGGCTACACAACCGAACACACAACCCCGTTCTCCCCTTCCAGACAGCAAAAACTCTGCACTGCAACACCTTAACCCCGGTCCTTTTTACCGCTTGCTCTCAATATGGGAACAATGCAGAACGGGTCTTACAACGGCACCAATCTGTCGTATATTATCAATATCAATACCCAAGGATTATTACAGTACAATGAGGTTGTTATCTGGAAAGGAAGAAGGATCATAATTGATAGAATGGTCTCCTCATTTGACTTCAACTATAGCCATTAGAGAAAATAAGCTTGTGCAGCCAGACAACAGCGCTATAGTTTAAAACTCATGATTTATTTTGCCTCGGGGCTCAGAGTGAATTCAGAAGTCATGTTAACATCAATGAAATAGAGAATCTTACTGAGCATTACACATGAGTAAACCTGGTTTCAGATGGATATCTGTATACATGTTTATACTAAACCAACAATGGGTCCATGATTTTACTCACATGTAATCAGCAGTCTGTGGGTGGGCGGTCGTGAGAGACACAGAAACCCCCTGTGGGGTTTCTGGCCTGTCTCCCTAACACTGCGTTCTCTATTTTATACCCTGATATCCACCAATAATAGCAATCTAGTAGTACATTTTGGTCCAATCAGGTTTGTCTTCTGGGGGCGGTCCGCCCCCCTCCCTGTCCCTCCTTGGGGTCTTCTTCCAGTATATCAACAGCGGGGGTCTTCATGTGACTTTTTGATGACTGGACAGTTTTAACACTAACCTTTTCTAATCTGTACCTTAACTGTAAGAAGTTACATATGTATTCAGCATTAACCCAATGTGGAGTTTGTCTATATTTTAATACCAGATTCCCTATATAAAGTATACTGAATTAATAGTTCTAATTATTTAGGTTCTAGTGCTTTACAACCAGAGTGAACTGACCCTCTATTACCTTCATAACCAGATTGACATTCTAAATGACATTTAAATCTAATGAGTCAGTTACCTTTTAAAATGATCTTCTAAATTAGTTTCAGTCTTAACATTCTATCAGAGCTGGTTATCTGGTCTCTGAAATCTGCTAACAATTGAATATCTCTTTTAGTGGGGTGAGTGACTGTTCCTTCTGTGGGGTGTGAGTTTCGAGTTCCTTTGTTCTAGTAGTTGACCACATTTGCTTGAGTGGGGGGTTTGGAATGGCTTTCTCTGTAACACCAGTATCACCTCCTTACTTAGCACTGTAAATCCACTCTGCTGGTAAAAAGGTACCCCTGGCGGGTCCTACTAATCACCCCAAAGTACCAGAAAATACCAGAAACTACCCCAAAATACCCCAAAGTATACCCCAAAATACCAGAAACTACCCCAAAATACCCCAAAATACTTGAAAATACCAGAAAATACCAGAAACTACCCCAAAATACCCCAAAGTATACCCCAAAATACCAGAAACTATCCCAAAATACTCCAAAATACCAGAAAATACCCCAAAATACCCCAAAGTATACCCCAAAATACCAGAAACTACCCCAAAATACCAGAAACTACCCCGAAATACCCCAAAGTATACCCCAAAATACCAGAAACTACCCCAAAATACCCCCAAATACCAGAAAATACCAGAAAATACCAGAAAATACCCCAAAATACCAGAAACTACCCCAAAATACCCCAAAATACCAGAAAATACCCCAAAATACCCCAGAGTATACCCCAAAATACCAGAAACTACCCCAAAATACCCCAAAGTATACCCCAAAATACCAGAAACTACCCCAAAATACCCCAAAATACCAGGAAATACCAGAAAATACCAGAAACGACCCCAAAGTATACCCCAAAATACCAGAAACTACCCCAAAATACCAGAAAATACCAGAAACTACCCCAAAATACCCCAAAGTATACCCCAAAATACCAGAAACTACCCCAAAATACCAGAAACTACCCCAAAATAGCCCAAAGTATACCCCAAAATACCAGAAACTACCCCAAAATACCCCAAAATACCAGAAAATACCAGAAAATACTAGACACTACCCCAAAATACCCCAAAGTATACCCCAAAATACCAGAAACTACCCCAAAATACCCCAAAATACCAGAAAATACCAGAAAATACCAGAAACGACCCCAAAGTATACCCCAAAATACCAGAAACTACCCCAAATTACCCCAAAATACCAGGAAATACCAGAAAATACCAGAAACTACCCCAAAATACCCCCAAAGTATACCCCAAAATACCAGAAACTACCCCAAAATACCAGAAACTACCCCAGAATACCCCAAAGTATACCCCAAAATACCAGAAACTACCCCAAAATACCCCAAAATACCAGAAGATACCAGAAAATACCAGACACTACCCCAAAATACCCCAAAGTATACCCCAAAATACCAGAAACTACCCCAAAATACCCCAAAATACCAGAAAATACCAGAAAATACCAGAAACTACCCCAAAATACCCCAAAGTATACCCCAAAATACCAGAAACTACCCTAAAATACCCCAAAATACCAGTAAATACCAGAAAATACCAGAAAATACCCCAAAATACCCCAAAGTATACCCCAAAATACCAGAAACTACCCCAAAATACCCCAAAATACCAGAAAATACCAGAAACTACCCCAAAATACCCCAAAGTATACCCCAAAATACCAGAAACTACCCCAAAATACCCCAAAATACCAGAAAATACATCAGGATCCCCCATTTTCAATTCATTAATGACATTTATGACATACACAACATAGAGATACAGATATAAAAATCTAATCTAATCATCTAATCTAATCTAATCATGACATTTATGACATACATGACATACAGATATACAGTACTGTTACATTTGTGACATACAAGATATGCAAATATACAATACTGTATTTTGGGGTATTTTGGGGGTATTTTCTGGTATTTTCTGGTACTTTGGGGTATTTTAGGGTATGTTGTGGTATTTTGGGGTACTTTGGGGTATTTTCTGGTATTTTGGGGTATACTTTGGTGTATTTTGGGGTATTTTCTGGTATTTTGGGGTAGTTTCTGGTATTTTGGGGTAGTTTCTGGTATTTTCTGGTATTTTCTGGTATTTTGGGGTATTTTGGGGTAGTTTCTGGTATTTTGGGGTATACTTTGGGGTATTTTGGGGTCGTTTCTGGTATTTTGGGGTATTTTGGGGTAGTTTCTGGTATTTTGGGGTATACTTTGGGGTATTTTGGGGTAGTTTCTGGTATTTTCTGGTATTTTGGGGTATTTTGTGGTCGTTTCTGGTATTTTGTGGTATACTTTGGGGTATTTTGGGGTAGTTTCTGGTATTTTGGGGTAGTTTCTGGTATTTTGGGGTATACTTTGGTGTATTTTGGGGTATTTTGGGGTAGTTTCTGGTATTTTGGGGTATACTTTGTGGTATTTTGGGGTATTTTCTGGTATTTTCTGGTATTTTGGGGTATTTTCTGGTATTTTCTGGTATTTTGGGGTATTTTGGGGTAGTTTCTGGTATTTTGGTGTATACTTTGGGGTATTTTGGGGTAGTTTCTGGTATTTTGGGGTATACTTTGGGGTATTTTGGGGTAGTTTCTGGTATTTTCTGGTACTTTGGGGTGATTAGTAGGACCCCACCTGGCTTTTGCATTATGGTTTTCTCTAATTATTCACACATATTAGTTATGAAATACACAGTCAATGTTACCACATCTTGTAAACACTGCTGAGTTATGCAACGTTATAAAACGGGGTAGCTCAACTCAAGCAATTTGATTGGTTGGTTGGTAGCTGCGGTACAATAACCGTATACCATGGCTCGACGTCTGATTCCTCAGCATGATTCGGTGTCACTCTGCCTCCGACGACGAGCCAGCCAGCTAAGTGGGGGTAGTGTTGAATTTATTTTATTTTATTTTATTACGGATCCCCATTAGCTGGTGCCATAGCAACCAGCTAGTCTTCCTGGGGTCCACACAAAAAAAACATACAAAAACAATTATTATTGCAAAACAAAATTATTAAAAGTCAGTACTCAACACACAATGCATCATGAAACTAACAATTAAGGCTTTGTGTCCACTGGGGACGTTTTTTTCAAGACGGACCGCTTTGAAAAGCAAAAATAAAAAGCTCAGAACGTTTTCCTGAGTTCCTGAAAGTTTTGATCGCTTTCGAGACGCAAGAATCAATATGCTTTCGGCGTTTATTGCATCATACAAACGGAAAATGGATCTAGCAGATCAACATCAAATAATTGGAATTTTTTTTCTCCAGACGCATCGGCCACAGGTAAGAGGAATCTAACGTTAATTCCACCTCGATTGTCCATTTATTTCATTGCAATTCATCTGCTCAACGTATGATGTCTTACTAAGGAAAGCCGTTACTGACAATCAAGGAATCATAAACGACCCCCCCCCCTCTTTCCTTCACGCTTTATGGAGCATAATGTATAGCGATCATATGCATTTGAATTTTTTAATATAGCGTGTATAGGAACGAAACACCAATCGATTATGTGTAATATGCGTCGGGCCTATAACTCGCATTCTAGGAATTACTGCTATACACTTCTAAAAACATACTTATATTCACGACGGTACTAAGACGACAATATATGAATGGAAAAATATAACGTTCCCACATCCGGAACTATAGATACGCGATGTTGAATGGGCCATAGTAATGTCGATATAGCTATAATATTTAAAAAGTTATAGCCCTGCAAAGAAGGTGAGCGACTCCATAGGGTTACAGCACTGGCAGAGAGTGGTATAAGATCGGCAAACTGTGTGGCAGACATTGTGTTAAAGGGAAACAATGTGAATATAAGTAGCACCGGTTAGTTTACTTCCTCTTCGTTCAACTCTCTGCGTACAAGTGTGGAATGTACTAGAATGTACCATGGTAACGCATCAAGTGAGTCTCATGATGCCACGGTAACCATGGTAACGCATCAAGTGAGTCTCATGATGCCACGGTAACCATGGTAACGCATCAAGTGAGTCTCATGATGCCACGGTAACCATGGTAACGCATTAAGTGAGTCTCATGATGCCACGGTAACCATGGTAAAGCATCAACTGAGTCTCATGATGCCATGGTAACCATGGTAACGCATCAAGTGAGTCCCATGATGCCATGGTGACCATGGTAACGCATCTAGTGAGTCTCATGATGCCA
>NC_140169.1:153474860-153614860 GCF_963971535.1 Notolepis coatsorum | reverse complement strand
CCATAGAGTAGGACTGACTTCACGTTGGTGTTAAATATCCTGATCTTGGTTGTGATGGAAATGTCTCTTGAGCTCCAGATGTTTTTTTGTTGGAGAAAGGCTCCTCTGGCCTTGCCAATCCTGGCTCTCACATCAGCATCTGTTCCACCTTGCTTGTTAACCATGCTGCCCAGGTAGGTGAAGTTGTCTACCTCTTCCAAAACTTCTCCTTCCAGAATGATGGGTGATGTGTTGTCAGCATTGATTCTCATAACCTTGCTCTTCCCTCTGTGGATGTTAAGCCCAAGCCGAGTAGAGTTGTCAGCGATGGTACTGGTCTTTTCCTGCATCTGCTGCTGGGTGTGAGAGAGAAGGGCCAGGTCATCTGCAAAGTCGAGGTCTTCTAACTGCGTCCATAATGTCCATTGTATGCCATTTCGTTTCTCTGCCGTGGATTGCTTCATGACCCAGTCTATTGCCAGCAGGAACAGAAATGGTGACAACAAACAGCCCTGTCTCACTCCAGTTTTTATCTGGAAGGCGTCGGTGGGTTGACCGCCATGAATTACCCTGCAGGTCATCCCCTCATAGGAGTTCCTGATGATATTTCTGTACTTCTCTGGCACTCCGTAGTGTCTGAGTAGCTTCCAGAGGGTCTTTCTATTCACGCTGTCGAAAGCCTTTTCGTAGTCAATGAAATTAATGAATACCCATACGTTCACTTAAGTATAATTTCTGGGTACTTTTTACACCCCTGACTAACCGCTATCCAAACATTATTGTCTCTTAACTATTCATGTAAAAAATAAAAGATATATACGCCTTCCAACTGACTCTGAAGCTGAAGGTTCTTCCTTCTTTTGCTGCATTTAAAAGTATGATCTCCAACCACTGTGTCAACTTGTCACCGTCTTAGATGATTTTTTTTATTGTTTATTCTTATTTATTGTACCTAACTGAATATCGAGAGGGAAACAAAGTTTGATTGAGCTGCTCCACACAGCAGCTCATTGTAGTGTAAAACAGTATAAAACAGTTTAAGACAGTAAATAAAACTGTGTAAGAAAGTATAAAACAGTGTTATAACAGTATAAACCGTATCAAACAGTGTACAACAGTGTAAAACGGTGTCAAACTGTATCAAACAGTGTATAACAGTGTAAAACTGTGTCAAACTGTATAAAACAGTGTGGTATTGGTGACTGCTCCTGTTCCAAGTTCTTGTAATGATTACCTGGCATCTATGGCCTTTGTGGCTTCTATAAAGCAGCACTCTCCCCCCCCCCCCCCCCCCCCCCAGCCCCCCACCTCTCTCAGAAAACAGGGAGTTATGGCTGATCTTTTATTAAAACTTCAGGAGAGCGTCCCCCCCCCCCCCCCCCCGCCTGGAGGAGAGGGGGGGGGGGGTGGGGGGGTGGAGGAAGAGTGGGACAAATTAGTGTTGACAGTAGACACTTAAAGCAGGGAAAATCACAGGCCCACTGGGAGGGCGGGGGCCACATGGGGCCTCGCGTCTGCGTACAGAACACTCCAGATCTCACTTGAGATGCGTGCGCCTCTTAGCGGGGCAGGGGGGGGGGGATGTCAACAGGCCCTTGGATGAACCAATAAAGCTGCTAAAAGGACGGGATTAACCAGCTGATATCGCAGACAGCGCGGTTTGTTTAGGCAAAAGAACCAGCCCGCCCCCTTCTCTCTCTGTGTGTGTGTGTCTCTCTCTCTGTGTGTCTCTCTCTCTCTCTGTGTGAGAGAGAGAGAGAGAGAGAGAGAGAGAGAGAGAGAGAGAGAGAGAGAGAGAGAGAGAGAGAGAGAGAGAGAGACAGAGGAGAGATCGCTCCGTATGAGCCTCTCTCTCTCCCTCTCTCTATCTATCTCACTCTCTCTCTCTCCCTCTCTCTTTGTCTCTCTCTCTCTCTCTCCCTCTCTCTCTGTCTCTCTCTCTCAATTCAATTCAATTCAATTCAATTCAATTCAATTCAAATGGGCTTTATTGACATGGGAAACATACGTTTACATTGCCAAAGCCAAACAAAACACAACAATCAAACAGAGAAAACAAAATAAATCAGTACATTACAGACGGAATTTCTAGTACAGTCTTTATGGTGGTTGCATTCCGCTGGATGTCTTTTTCTTGTCACAGCAGCTCACAAATCTTGCTGCTGTGTTTGCACATTCTTGTATTTCTCCCAGTAGGTATGGGAGTTTTGAGTTATTGTCCATGTTTTCAAAGTCTCTTTGGGTGTTTGCAATTTGTGGGAAGTATATGTCTCTGATGTCTTGGTATAGTGGGCAAGTTGTTAAGAAGTGGAGCTCGGTTTCCACCTCATCTTGTGTGCAGTGGGTGCATAGTCTGTCTTCTCTTGGGAGCCAGGTCTGCCTATGGCGGCCTTTCTCAATGGCTAGGCTGTGCTCGCTGAGTCTGTACCTAGTCAAGGATCTTCTTAGTTTTGGGTCAGTCACGGTGCTAAGGTATTCTGCCATTGTGTACTCTCTGTTTAGGGCCAAATAGCATTTCAATTTGCTCTGGTTTTGGGTTGTTTCTTTCCAATGTGTCAGATAGTTTTCTTTTTGTTTTCTTATAATTTGATTTAGTCCAGTGTGGTTACTGTCTGGTGGTTCTGCTTGTGTTTGTGAGCAGAGTCCCAGAACCATCTGGCTGAGTGGGCATCTATCGAGGGTCTCTCTGTGGGTGAGGGCTGTGTTGTGGAGTGTGTCTGGGTCGCTTTCTTTTAGGTGGTTGTGGAATTTGAATGCTCTTTTTAGAATTTTTATGATTAGTGGGTATCTTCCTAGTTCTGCTCTGCATGCATTATTTGGCGTTTTCCGTTGGGTGCGGAGAATGGATTTGCAAAATTCTGCATGCAGAGTCTCAATTGGGTGTTTGTCCCATTTACATTTACATTTTACATTTAGTCATTTAGCTGACGCTTTTATCCAAAGCGACTTACAAGTTCTGTACGACAAGCCATCAGGAAGGGCACAACTCTATCAGCTGAGCAACAATGTTCATCAAAGTGTTGAGTGCTACAGTGTAGGTTAGTTTATTAGGACAAGTGCATGACAGTACGGTTAGTTAGGGTTAGATTTTTTTTTTTTTTTTTTTTTTTTTTTTTCTTTTTTTTGTGAAGTCTTGGTTTGCAAGTGGGCCCCAGACTTCACAACCATATAGGGAAATCGGTTCTATGACGGAGTCTAATATTTTGAGCCAGATTTTGACTGGAATGTCTAATATGATGTTCCTTTTTATGGCATAAAAAGCCCTTCTTGCTTTGTCTCTCAGGTCGTTCACAGCTTGATTGAAGTTCCCTGTAGCACTGATGTTTAGGCCGAGATATGTGTAGTTTTTTGTGTGTTCTAGGGAAATTGCGTCTAGGAGGAATTTGTGTTTTTGTTGTTGTAGGCTGGGCCTTTTTTGGAATATCATAATTTTAGTTTTGTTTAGGTTTACTGTCAGTGCCCATGTCTGGGAGAATTTGTGCAGAAGGTCAAGGTGCTGCTGTAGCCCTTCTTTAGTTGGGGACAGCAGCACCAGGTCATCTGCAAACAGTAGGCATTTGACTTCTGTGTTTGCTAGGGGAATGCCAGGTGCTGCAGTTTGTTCCAATGTTTTTGCCAGTTCATTTATGTATATGTTGAAGAGGGTTGGACTTGTTATGGGAGATTAATAATATAATAATGAGCAATAACTTGTTCTGAGTCCAAAAGTTGAAATAAGGAAATAGAAAATAGATTTAATTCCTCACATAGATCAATTGTTAAGGAATGCACAGTTGAAGATCAGACCATGTAAACAAATGTCCGATCACCAAGTGAGGACGATCTCTCGTTCGGCAAGACCGTTAATACAAAATTAATATATACATATGACGTGGAAGGAACTGGAACATCACCCTGAGGATTGGCTGAAATGACTATTATGGCTGCTTTACAAGGAAAACAGAGCGGATCCCATAACAATGTCACTTATGGCCTTATAGCAAGGATCAACATAGATCATAACCATATTGTTTTGACTGGCTAATGTGTGCTTCTCTTAAAGAGAAACGCACACACTACGTTGATATCTGATGACAGCGCCCTCTCATACAATACCACAATGGTATGATAATATATTTCCACGATAGTTCCCTCCTCTTGATAATATAATCAACAATCATTATCACCATATAAAACAAACAGAAATAATGATCACACTTAAACAACTACTACCACCACCAGCCCCTAGAGGGAGACAGCGGCCTACATATAAAGGCGGCCAGGATGAGGGACGGTGAACAGATCTCCATCCCAGTGAGGTGATGGAATGTCCAGTGTGAACCGTGAGATGATGAAATGTCCCGGCGCTGGTCACAACACAACACAGGTCCAAGTCATGAACCCAGCACAGCCAGACGGAAACACCGCTCCAACAAGCTGGAAAGAAACACAAAATCCCAGGAAAAGTATTTTGCAAAAAAATAACCATCCACCGAAGACCACAGAACATATACACATAAAAACATATCATAATAACAATAACAATAGCCATAATAATAATAATAATAATAATAATAATAATAATAATAATAATAATAATAATAATAATAATAATAATAATAATAATAATAATAATAATAATAATAATAATAATAATAATAATAATAATAATAATAATAATAATAATAATAATAATAATAATAATAATAATAATAATAATAATAATAATAATAATAATAATAATAATAATAATAATAATAATAATAATAATAATAATAATAATAATAATAATAATAATAATAATAATAAAATAAGAATAATAATAATAATAATAATAAAAATAACAAGAAGAATAATAAGAAAAGGAATTAAAAAACAACAAAACTGACAGACACAAAAACTTTCTGGAACTCTAAGGACAACACAACCTCTAATGTGTAATATTAACCACAACTTGCCTCTTGACATTGCAGAATCCGGAGATGAAACAGGGCACGTCCACACCATTCCAAAAAAAAAAAACCCGTGCCGATGGGACATCTCACAGGTAGACAAACCAGAGCTTGACAACCACGAACAACACTATGCTAGCTACCCCTCGTCTTCTTGTCGCAGTGGGGGGTTCTGATGCACTGAAACTTTAATGGGCAGCAAAAGATCCCTGTTATACAGGTGTCCCGCCGTGCCAAAAAATCATGCTCCCGAGAGGGCTTTTAGAAAAGCCTGTCTCTACCCACGGACGCGACCTATCACCCCCCACCCACCATCCTATTGTTCGTGGTCCAGCAGTCATGGGCTGGGAAAGCGTCCATAGCCGGCCCGGTCTGCTCCCCGCGTAAGCCAATCACCGGTGGTAATGGAACAGCAGGACACGCCCCATCTCTCCCTCGGAAAACAAAAAGAGAAAATACATCACACACTAATTCCAGCATCAAACGATTCAACATGCCAAATATTTAAAAAATAATGTACCAGAATGTGTCGGCTATGTGTCTGTCAGTTTCTCTGAATGTGCGGCTCTACTTCAACATTTTTTCTCAAAGCGCCTCGCCTAAAGTTGTCACATAAAGGAAAACAGACATCACACACTGTCTTCATCCTCAGATAAATCTGAAACCTCCCCCTCTCCTGTGTCACAACGAGCGGAAGGATCCCCAGATGAATCTGAAACCTCCCCCCCTCCCGTGTCACAACGAGCGGAAGGAGAAAGAGAAATCTGAGCTCTAAACATGGTATTTGCCACTGCCCTGTCTATCACTCGTTTGATAAGGCCCTTGACACAAGGTACCACACAACAGCCAACAAACACAAATACAATCACAACTACCAAAACCGCAGTGGCTATTGTGGCAGCCAGCCTCTTCCATTTACCGAACAGATTCTCAAAATATCCTGAAAAAGGATCACTAACACCCGAACTCTCAGCCAGTTCCTGTTTGAGTGAGCGTAGCCCCTGCAAAGCCCTGCTTACACTTCCGTTTTGGGCTGTATTCGATGGTATAAATGTGCAGCAGTTGACCCCTATCATCACGCAGACCCCACCCCTTTCAGCCAGCAGCATATCTAATGCCATACGATTTTGCCACGTCATAAGAGAAACCGCACTGAGTTGCTCGGCCACCCCCTCAATTGCAGAGTGAGTCAAATTCAGGTACCGCTGTTGATTAAAAAATATTAGATTAATCCAGGCTACGTTCTTATTAATAGTAGGCCAAACAAAAATGGATTCAAATCCCGCTGCTATCTCACTCCTGGCCTTAAACTCATCAGGGACCCCCCTAGGTACCATAATGGAATCAAACCAAACGGGAGAAGCCGGGACCCCTGGCGGAGAGAGAGCACGCCTCTTCACATGATTAGCTGTGAGGGGTTCGATGGACGCAAGTTTACCTATGAACACAGGCATCGTTAACATCACTGGACTACACGTGCCTAACCAATCAGCGGGGAGAACTTGTATCAAACCTTTTGCAGCGCCACAAGCCCACCACACGTCAGACCTAGCTCGGGGCGCGAAGTTAGACAGTGTAGGAACATGCTGTGACAACCGAGAGGGAGCCCCCTCCGAAGTGGAATATGAAGAAATGTCATTCTCCTCCATCACCCAAGTGGAAGTGCAATAAGGGAATCTACCTCTAGGGCTACTCTTCCCAGACCTTATTGCTGTGAAACACTCATAATCCCCCTGTGCAAAATTAGAGGGCGGTGGTGATGAAATGGCCTTTGGAATGGGAAAAAGAAGGTTGAGCCCGGGACAGAACCTATCTGTTATAGTGGCCGCGGCGGACATTAACAAGCACTCAGATGCATCACGTGAGTTGGTCCCATTTAGTGGAAAAGGAGCCGTAGCCAGCGCTGGTCTAGCTGCTGCACAAACATAGCAGTCATCTTGTAAGTGATACTGAGCCGTATACTTTGCCCAACTGAGCCAATAATTGTCATTCGCGTGGAACTCCGGTCCCTGCATATCACTAACACGGGGAGTGGGGTGGTCGCCTGGTTGGGCGGGAGGTGGGGTGGTCCTCTGACGTTGGTCTAGGGTGTTTGATCCCCCTGCCACCAGGACTCTGAAAACAACCATGATATCTTTGCCAGCACGTTCTATGCCTAATACCCAATAACCGTCATCTATTTTCTCCACAGATCTTACTGTTATAGCCAGGCTAATACATGAGCCTCTCCCGCTCGAAGAATGGCAGTCGGGAACCTCCTTATCACTGATCATGTCAGAGTCAGAAATGGTCCACCTAGCACCAAAAGGAGTGTCAACATTAAAATACCGTGCCAGTAAGGAGTGAGCGATTATGTGAGATCTAGTGGAGCAAGGGCTTATGCAAATGTATTTGCCAAATATATCCTCAGAGGACGCATCCTCCCTACTCCTCTCATCAAGAAAATCTCGCATATCCACCGGCATGTCCCCCAATGGTAAGCTAAACGTGGCCGTCTCCCCCTCGATTAAGGTCACTACCGGAAGAGTGGCCGTGGTCGTGCTTGAAATTGAGAAAATACACATGATCACTAAGGGGAAAAACACAGGCCCTAATCTGAGGCCAGCTATTGCCCTCCTGCATGTCATGAGTGACAAAAGTATGATGGATGTAAGAAATGAGAAATAAAAACAGGTGACCTTTGTAACACGCACAGTCAGTGTGGCTGAGTACCCCATCCCACTAAGATTACAAGTCACGTTAACTGCTAATTAATTTGTTCCCTCAGCGTTATCGGAGGCCTCTGTGTGGCTCGGACAGATTTTACAGTGGGCTGCGTGAACCCAGGATGGTCTCTCTGCCACACAGATAGCCGTATGGGTGGTTAAAAGAACTTGAAACGGACGTAACCACCGTTTGGATTGCCAGTTCTTCCTCCTAAAATCTTTAATGGCCACAAAATCTCCTGGTCGTATTTTGTGGAGGGGTTGAGAGGCTGGAACCGGGAGCGCTGCTTTCACCCTCTTCCTGATTTTCTCCAATGCCTGTGATAAAGACATACAATACGTTAGTAACGCGTCTTCACACAATGCTGTTGAAGGAAGAGGTTCTGATGTCTTGGTATAGTGGGCAAGTTGTTAAGAAGTGGAGCTCGGTTTCCACCTCATCTTGTGTGCAGTGGGTGCATAGTCTGTCTTCTCTTGGGAGCCAGGTCTGCCTATGGCGGCCTTTCTCAATGGCTAGGCTGTGCTCGCTGAGTCTGTACCTAGTCAAGGATCTTCTTAGTTTTGGGTCAGTCACGGTGCTAAGGTATTCTGCCATTGTGTACTCTCTGTTTAGGGCCAAATAGCATTTCAATTTGCTCTGGTTTTGGGTTGTTTCTTTCCAATGTGTCAGATAGTTTTCTTTTTGTTTTCTTATAATTTGATTTAGTCCAGTGTGGTTACTGTCTGGTGGTTCTGCTTGTGTTTGTGAGCAGAGTCCCAGAACCCATACAATACGTTAGTAACGCGTCTTCACACAATGCTGTTGAAGGAAGAGGTTCCCTTGGGTTACTACTTCCCACACATGGGGGCGTGGCAAACAGTATCTCATAAGGAGAAAGCCCAGTTCTTGATCTCTGTCGCATCCGCATGTACATCAGCGCTATAGGTAATGCTTTCGTCCATGGCAAATTAGTCTGTGCACATATTTTCGCTAATTTGTTCTTGAGGGTTCCGTTCTCCCTCTCTATCGCCCCCCCCCACTCTGCGGGTGATAACTACAGTGAAACCGTAAACTGATCCCAAGAAACGCGCTAACCTGTCGTATAGCCTCATTGTAAAAGTGTCGCCCGTTGTCCCCACTGAGGAATCGGGGACACCCCCACCGTGGAACGACCTCAGTGAGTAGTGCCTTCGCTACTGTAGCAGAGGTCGCCTTAGAAGAGGGGAACACTTCAATCCACTTTGACCACATGTCTACCATCACCAAACAAAATTTCTTCCCCTCTGATGGAGTCAATTCAATGAAATCCATCATCACATGTTCAAATGCTCTAGTGGGGGGCGGATGTGCTGCAGGTGGAACGTTTGTGCCCCTCCCTACATTGTGGGTGACACAAATAACACAAGCCTGACAATATTTCTGGGCATACGCTGAGAAACCCCTCGTGTACCACTCTGTGTCAATCAATGCCTGCATACCTCCCTTCGACACATGGTCTAGGCCGTGCGTCAGTTTTGCATACGCTGGAAACAGTGCAGACGGAAGACATGGATTACCATTTGACCCCACCCAAATTCCGCCCTCAAATACTGCCCCCGCTTTATGCCATGCTGCTCTCTCCTCTGAAGTGGAGGCATCCTGTACCTCAACCAATGGGGAAGGAGAGGGAACTAAAACTAGAATATGGGGGTCCCCCTCTGATACAAAAGGTAGAGTTGCTGCTTGTTTTGCCGCAGCATCTGCTCTGCTATTTCCCAACGCCACCGGGTCCCGTGTGTTCCTATGCGCTGTGCATTTGCACACTGAAACTGCTGCGGGTAATAAAATGCTGTCTAAGAGTTTTTTCATGATGCATAATCAACTTCCCAGAGGATGTGAGAAACTTCCTGTGCCTCCACAACGCCCCGTAGTCATAAATTACCCCGAACGCGTACCTTGAGTCTGTCCAGATTGTTATCACCTTGCCCCTCCCACTTATGCAAGCCTGAGTCAGTGCAACAAGTTCAGCAACCTGCGCGGAATAGTGTGAGGGGAGAGGACCAGATATCACTGTTTCATAGTCAGATACTACAGCATAGCCTGCCCTGGCCCTGCCTGTCTCCGGATCCCTAGAGGCCGACCCATCTGTATAAAAAACAAAATCAGGATTACTTTGTGGGACGGACGACAGGTCAGCCCTGGGTGTGCAAATCTCATTTAACTCTGCCACACAGTGGTGTGGCTCTCCATCGCCAGGAAATGGCAGCAGAGTTGCTGGATTAAGTACTGTGCATCGTTTCACAGTAATATTGGGCAAATCAAGCAATGTTGTATGATATCTGAGATACCGAGCCGCCGACAAGTGAGTAGTCTTATACTCTAACAAGATGTGAGCGACTGAATGGGGTACCAAAAGAGTGAGGTCATTGTAGCCCACTATATCACGTGAGGCTGTGACAGCCTTCTCAGCTGCTGCCACGGCCCTCAGGCAAGGAGGGAGTCCCGCCCCTACTGGGTCGAGCCTGCTTGAGTAGTATGCTACAGGGCGGAGCCTGTCTCCATGTGCCTGCAAGAGGACAGACGTCATATGACCGTTTTTTTCATCTACTGTCTGTGTGAAAGGCTGTGTAGGATCTGGGATTCCCAGAGAAGGAGTGGTCTGTAATGCCTTTTTTAATGTTACAAACGCCGCCTCTCTCTCTGATGTCCACGTGACCTTGCCGGTCGACACCAGACCCTTTCCATGAATCATATCGCTTAGAGGGCTCGCCAACTCTGAATCATTTGGAATGAACGATCTGCAAAACCTACAGGTGCCCAAAAAACACATGACCTGCTTTTTTGTTATTGGTCTCGGTAGTCTGACAATTGCCTCTATTCTGTTAGGTGATAACTCCTTTCCCTCTGGAGTAAGAATATGACCCAGAAAAGTGACACGCTGTTTGACAAACTGTAGCTTCGTTAGACTAGCTTTGTGACCCTCCTCTGCCAAGTGATTCAATAGAGTGATAGTGTCCTCTCTGCACTGCTCCTTAGTAGGAGCTGCTATCAATAAATCATCACAATACTGCAAAAGAGCCGTTCCCTCCGTAAGAATCAAAGGGTCTAAACTCAGCCTTAGCGCTTGATGGTAAATGGTTGGACTATCGCAAAACCCCTGACAAAGTCTAGTAAATGTGTATGATTTATCGTTGAACATGAAAGCGAACCAAAACTGACTGTCTTTGTGTACCGGAACACTAAAAAATGCATTAGATAAATCTACCACTGAAAACCAATTAGCATTGGCTGGGATCTGGCTCATTATGGTGTGCGGATTTGGCACATCCGGGGCCCTACTCTGGACAGCCTGATTGACGGCCTTGAGATCCTGAACAAATCTCCATTCTCTAGCCTGGCCTTCTCCTCTCACTTTCTTAACTGGGAATATAGGCGTTCTGACTTATGAATTTGAACATGGCACTATTACTCCTTTCTCAAGTAAAGATTCGAACACCGGTCGGATCCCCTCCACAGCCTCTTTTTTCAGCGGATACTGCTTTCTTACAGGCCTATAGTCACTTTTAGGCACTATGACAACAGGCTCTGCATTTTTAATGAGCCCCACGTCATACTTGCCACATGCCCATAGAACAGGGTTCACTCCCACAAGCTCATTAGGCACCCCTGTATCTACCAACAACTCATCACTGTACTGTTGCCCCACTTGAGTGTCCTCCGAGTCAGGGAGAATGTACACACTCCTTATCGCTTTGCAAATAAACGGTGCCATCGGCATTTTGTAAATGCCCTGCAAGGCAGAATACATCACCCCGGGTCGCTCAGTCGGCCCCCAATCAGACACGTCGTTACACCTTGCGGCTAAAGAGCTCAAGTCCTCCCATCTGTCCGTCACATGTTTTGACAAGCACATGTGAGGCCTTGAGTCTGGCATGCTATAGATTTCCCCCTGTTCCCGATTCAGCTCCACCCCCATTATACATCTCTGATTATCCCAATACAGAGCAGAACAAAGGATTTCATCATCTATCTTGGAAAAGAAACGATCACTAAATTCAGGGTCCGGGTCTTGTGATACCTGCGCAGTCATATGTATCTTGTGTGCCCCCATAAAATCCGCGTCTGGCGGAACAACTGAGCGAGCCATCTCAATTAATTGAGACGCCATCTCCATTTCTGCCCACCATTGATACAAAAATGAAAAAGGGAAATATGATTTCAAAAGTGTGTTCTCTGACTTTGTCACTTCCACCCCGCTCGGCGTTGATATTAATTGGATACCCAGCAAAATCATTAAATCCCTCCCCAAGAGATTAAACGGACAGGCAGATGAATATAAAAATGCATGTTTAAAACTCAAGTCCGCCTTCCCTCCATCCTGTATAACGCAAGACATCGGCAATGTATAGTTTTCTCTGATTACAGTCCCAGATGCCCCCCTGGAAAATGCATAGCGCCCGCTTATTTTTGCCCCTGGACAACTTTTTACCGTAAGCACGCTATGTGTTGCTCCTGAGTCAACAATGAATGTCACCGGTGCATTTGAAATATACAAAGTCATAACTGGCATCTTTAAGTAAGCTGTATTCTCAAACTTTAAATATGTTTCTACAGCTAAAACAGGCACTCTACTTTCAATATGCGAAATGGCTTCCGCTATCAGTGTGTGCATTCCTTCACTTTGTTTTTCATTGCACATTGCATGTGTGCGAAGTCGGTTGAGAGTGTGTGTGTGTGTGTTTATACTCTGCCTGCGGTCGCTGCTCTGCCCGGCCCTCCTCGCCTCGACACCCATCCACTGTGATCCCCCTCCTAGTCAATGCGATGGCTCCACTCCATGTTCCTCTCTCCCTCTCTCTCCCGTTCCACCTCGTCCTCCTTTACGGCGCTGTTGTTGAACCTCAGCACGCCACTGCTCCTTTTTCCTCTCATATTGATCCCTTTGATCGCAATCTCGGAACCAATGATCGTTTTCGCCACAAATGAAGCACGCCCCTGGGCGTTGACGCTGTCCCTGTTTTTTATAGGCCTTTCCCCTCTGATATCCTCTCGGAACGGTCTGGCCAGCTCCGTCCTCCCTCGAAAGCTGTGTGACAGCTCTCACCAAAGTCAACTGTGATTCCTCATGTAACTTGCTGGCCTTTTTCCCTTTTTCCTCCAGGTCTTCTCTGTATCTTTGCTCAGCGTGCCTTGCATGTTTTCTCACATCTGCCAGCCTGGCATCCGCGACACACACACAAGAGTCCTTCACTTTTTCTGCGATAGTCGGAATCAGCCCATCTAGAAATGCTCTGCTCATGTGACTTTCCCACACATCAGCCTCGACCAGCGCATCACGCGCTTCCTGCAATCCGCTGTTGACAGTGAAAACCCCATACAATCTAGTGTAATAGTCCTCTGTGCTTTCACTTACAATCTGTTTGCAAGCTGTGATTTTTTTCATGTCCACTCTGAGTGGGAAAGCCTCAATTATTCTGTCCCTTACTGCCTGTATGACAAGAGTATAAGGTCCATTGCTCTCATGCGTCCAATCACTGTGGCCCATTCTCACATCTCCGCCACCCAAAGCTGACTTAATCTTTGCGTAATGAGTTGGTCCCAGCCTCTTCATTAGCAGCCGTCGCAGTTCTGTGTTAGTGGGCATGAATTCCTGGCAGAAACTCAACAGCTGGTCCGCAAAACGCTGGCCTGATGCAGTTATGTCCGGTAAATGCCCCATAGCCTTTTCTCCGTCCTCATAATTCCACGGGCGGTGAACGAGAATCACCCCATCAGGCCCCGCTACCTGAACCATAGGAAATTGGTTACTGACGAGCAGCGGATCTACCTCAGAAGGGGCCATGGCATGTTTCATCATCTGGTTACTATAGTCAATTCTCTCCTGTTCCCTCATATTCTCCCCCCTGCTCCTCTTTTGTGGATTTACCTCCGAAGACAACACCAAAGAGGAGGGGTCCTCTGAAGCGGACCTCGCCCCCATTATGACTTTTGACGTAGCCCGTGTATTACGTTCCACGGTCAGCTGGAGCTCCCTCAGCTGCTTGGAAAGGCCATCTATTGTTGTCAATCCAGCCTTTGGTGTGAACGGCATGGGTGGCGGGGGAGGTAATTCGTGCCTCCAAAGGAGCAGTGGCGTGGGTGGAGGGGGAGGTAGCTCTCCATCGCGGAGAGGTGGTCCATGTGATTGACGCATGGGAGACTCAGTCGCCGGTAGTCCCGGTGGTTGACGCAGGGGAGACTCAGTCGCCGGTAGTCCCGGTGGTTGACGCAGGGGAGCCTCAGTCACCGGTAGTCCCGGTGGTTGACGCAGGGGAGGCCTCACACACGGAAGGGCATCGAGGTCAGGGTCCAAACACAGCAGCGACACCACCGCCGTGGGGGAAGAGACAGACAGCAAAATGTTATCCTCTACATCGTCTGCAGGCAAAAGCTTCATCGCTCTTTTTCCCTCTCTCCTCTCTGCCTCCCTCTTCCATAGACCTAAACAAGCCTCTTGCTTCTCTAAATCCTCCACAACTTCTATTTTAACACGCTTCTTTTTCCTCAACCGACTCCTCACTTCCCTCAATGCTTCCTGCAACTCTTTCAACTTAGTCAATGAGAAAGAACCCCCTATCGGAAAATTGTTTTCCTTTACCCACTTGTTGACGTATGCCACAGAGTCTAAACCATAAGTGCTTCTCATATACTTCACTCTTCCACTTTCCTCACCCTGTGGCCCCGCCAACTTGCTCCTGCTTCTTCCCATAGTGCAAATAAAATAAAGATAACAAATATAACAAAAACAAACCAAACAAAACAAAACCAAACAGAAAATAAAAGACAAAAAAAAATAAAAACCCACAATAAAATATGTGGCAGACAAATCGTTTCCTCTGAACACTTTCGAGAAAAAAGCTCTGTGGAGTAGCGTACTAACACACGCCTGTTATTTCGGATACAATGCCCCTATCTTATTTCTATTCAGAAAAACTGCAGTATGACCAGATAAGGTAGTGGAAAACTAATCACACGACATAAGCCCCTGTCCCCCTATCTCTTGGCATCCCACGCACGGTCCAACTTCCCGCCTCTCTGTTAGGAAAACAACAACCAAAAAACCCAGAATCAGTGCCTAAAACTATTTGCATGAACTTCCCTCTCCACTATACCCACAGTACCCTTTGCACACGCCTGATTTCGGGTACAAATGTAATTCCCTCCTTCCTTCGGAACATACCTCTTAATTTAAAGTGTCCAGAGGAAAACCATAAAAAGGTACCCAAAAAAAACAATACTATGTTCCAGCCCTAGACAACATCTGGACTCAGAATCTCAAAATAACTTCCAACTCCCGCACGCATCCATATGGGTTTACCTGCCAGAGATGACAAAACAGTCGGTGTCCAGGTGTCCCCCCTTCTCCTTGAATCCTTTTCCCGGAGGCTTAGGGCAGGGGATAATTTAGTATTCCCCTGGATTGCTCGTCGGCAATGCACCGCTCTGAACTCCCGCTGTCTGGTCTATCTTGACACCCTAATGTAACTGTAACTCCTCGTCGCCATCTGTTATGGGAGATTAATAATATAATAATGAGCAATAACTTGTTCTGAGTCCAAAAGTTGAAATAAGGAAATAGAAAATAGATTTAATTCCTGTCACGTACGTGGGTTGTTCATTATCATTATTGCCATATATTTTAACACCATGAAACATCAGGGTAATATATTATTTGTGTTGTCTGTTATGTGTAGTGTTGTGTCATCTCCTAATTTCTGTTTCTATTCACAGATGCCACTCATCTCCCTGATTGGATTGGTTGCATCTGATTGGTGCACCTTGGAACATGCAGGGGAGATGGGTGGTTAATAGAGTGGAGATGACACAACATCGGGCGCCTCACTCTGACAGTTCTGATCAGAGTTTCGTGAGGTTGCCATTGATTGACCACTGTGTGTGGACTTGCCATTGCTTTGTTTGCCACTGTGTGTGGACTCCAGTAGCAGGATATATATAATATTGTTGTGGGCCTTAGAGCCGTTTGCCTTCCTGCTTGGAAGTGAGTATATATATATATCTATTTGTGTTGCTCTGGTGCTAAGTAGAACACTGTATATTATATTATATCATATTGTATTATTATATATATATAATTAGTATTCCCTTATACTGTAAGTGCTCTATGGCTGGGTGGTTCCCAGTGTTTACATTATATTTTGCTTAGTGTTGTTTGGTGGTATTTAGATATTGCCTGTTTGTTGTCCCATTACCTTTTCCCCTTTGTGTTTGTGCTGTGGGTTTCAATCCCCACGATAATAAATAGCATTTACTATTTGGAAACAGTGGGTTTAAATCCCCGCTATAATAAATATCATTTACTATTTGGAACAACGCCTTGAGTTATTTTCTTTACCTGCCTGGGACCGGTGCTTTAAAAGCACTACTGGACGGGCTGGTTTTCACATACAGCCCGGTCCAGCTTATTCTATATTGTCTTGTGACATTGCTATGTGACATGGGGGCTCATTTCCGGTCTTTCATGTCCTTGTGACATGGGGGGCTCAATGCCGGTCTGCTGTGTACGTTTGACATAGGGGCTGATGGTATCAGGTAAAGTGGCGTTGTTGTTTATTGGTATTTATGTATCCATGCTGTGTTTTATATAATAATTAACCATTTGTGTATGCTCTTAACCAGATCTCTTTTTTCTACCACATAGGTAACTGGGGGGGTCACCTGCTTGGCTAGAGGGTGGGGGGCACGAGTCGTGATTCCGGTGGAGTGCGCAATGAAATCGGTAAGCGACTGAAGATATGTGTAGGCTTTAAATCCAGGTAGTGGAGTAGTTTAGCTGGGATAGGCTAGAGTGACACAGGTGACTCCTAATTGAGTGGTTAGGAACATTTGTTATGGTTTTCATTTGGTAGATGTGGTCAGTTGGATTGTTTTGGTTGAGGGGTATAAAGGCAGAATGTGTCTATTCTTATTGCGCACGGTCATGGTTAACTGAGTGAGGACGTTATATATATATATTTTTTTTGGTGTATCGAAGTCACGCAGAACGACATATTATGGCGGCGTCGGCGTTTGTTTTTGAAGTCTTTGTGGCGGATCCAACAGAGGATCAGGTGGAAGGTTGCACTAAGGCGGAATTAGGCCTTATTGCTAAGCATTATAATATTGCGGTGCAAAGTTCCCAGTCCAAGGCTGATATGAAAGCGGCTGTAATAGCGGGGTTGGTGGAGCAACAGGTGTTCAGCACGGCTCGGGGAGTAGTGAGTCATAGTGACCAAGAGGTTGAACACACTGGCGAATGGGTTGACTCTCCCTTGCGTGATCTTGACCCAGAGGGTGGTGCTATTAGGAAGAATGGTAGTACGCCCAGAGCTGAAAGTGAGGGCGCGGGCGATTCAGATAAAGGATCCACGTCTTCTGGCCATACGCGCTCTAGTCTGCGTTTTGCCCGTCTCCAGATGGAGGAGAGAGCGCTTTTGCGCAGGGAGGAGCGAGACAGGGAAGAGAGAGCAGCTGTACGAGACAGAGAAGAGAGAGCAGCTGTGCAAGATAGAGAGGAGAGAAAGGACGAGAGGGACAGAGTGGAGAGAAAGGAGGATAAAGACAGGGAACTTCAGTTGGCCATGGAGAGGCTGAGGTTGGAGGCTGGAGCTGGTAGTGGTGGTAGTGCTACCTCCTCTCCAGCTGGGGTTTCCCCGGCTCACTTTAATATCGGCCAGCACGTTAATCTGGTACCCATTTTCCGAGAATCAGAAGTAGAGGCTTATTTTTCTGCTTTTGAGCGTATTGCGCAGGCTCTGCATTGGCCGGAGGATATGTGGGTAATTTTGCTTCAGACCAGGCTCACTGGCAAAGCCAGTGCGGCGGTTGCGTCGTTAACTATGGCTGACAGTCAAAATTATGAGCGGGTGAAGAATGCTGTTTTACGTGTGTATGAGTTGGTTCCCGAAGCATATAGACAGCGTTTTCGCTCGCTCAGAAAATCCCCTTCTCAAACAAATACTGATTTCTCCCGTGAACAGAGGAATCTTTTTGAACGATGGTGCGCGGCGAGTAAGGTGCAGGATCTTGCAGCCATGAGCGAGTTAGTACTCATGGAACAATTTAAGCTCTGTATGCCCGAACGAACCGAACTGTATCTGAATGAACAGAAAGTGTCTACTCTCCAAGACGCTGCTGTTTTGGCGGATGAATTGGCGTTGACGCACAAACATGCTTCGGTGCGTAACGATACTGTGTGTGTTAAAAACGGTGCGTTTCCCACTCGGGAATTACCATTTCGGGGAAGTGGCGAGCGTGCGTATCGGCCACGCTCGCCTCCGTCTGAAAAGAGACATTGTAATTATTGTAAGAAGCCAGGTCATTTGGTGGCGGACTGTTATGCATTTGTGCGCGATCGGCAAGATAATAAAAGGCCAGCTCAGAAACCAAAGGGGGTGGGGTTGATTAGCACTGTCTCACGCCCAGAGCGGGAGAAACCAGACAGTTGTTTTAATCCTTTTATGTCTACTGGTTTTGTGTCACTGTCGGGTAAAGTCTGTGACCAGCGCGAGGTGAGGATCCTTCGTGATACAGGTGGTTCACAGTCCTTTATGCTGGCGGATGTATTGCCGTTAAATGAGGAGTCGTCTTGTAACTCAAGTGCTATTGTGCGCGGGATAGAAATGGGTTACATACCCGCTCCGTTACATATGATACATGTGACATCAAAACTAGTCACAGGTTGTTTTCCCGTGGCGGTTCGTTCCTCTTTTCCGGTAGCCGGAGTTGATTTTATCATGGGGAATGATATAGCTGGGGGGAAGGTGATTCCATCCCTGGAGATGGTGGATACCCCGGTGTCTGAGTTTTTGTGCGATGCGTTGGTCAAAAGTCACCCAAATGTTTTTCCTGTCTGTGCTGTGACTAGGGCTCAGGCGAAACGAGGGCAGGCGGTGACGCTGCGTGACTCCATGTGTGGCGAGGCGCTCGCTGAGGACAGGTGGCCGTCTAGTGACGAGATAAAAGGGGGTGTGAGTAGCGTTCAGGGGAAACTGGTAGATCCCAAGTTTTCCGACGTGCTGTTGCCTCTAACGCGTCAAGCGTTGATTGACGCTCAGAAAAATGATTCCTCCCTAACAAGTTGTTTTGCGGCAGTAGCCAGCACTACTGATAGTAGGAAACACACCTTCTTAATGGAGGAAGGGGTGTTGATGCGAACTTGGGTAGCTAGGCCAGGTGTGACAGGCTTAGAGTGTGGGGATGCATGGAATGTAGTGCACCAGGTTGTATTACCAGTGGAGTGTAGACTTCACGTTTTGATGTTGGCTCATGAACATATTTGGTCTGGTCATTTGGGTATTTCAAAGACTTATGACAGAATACTGCAAAATTTCTTTTGGCCCGGTCTGAAGGCCGATGTGGTAAAATTTTGTAGTACTTGTAGTACATGTCAAATTGTGGGTAAGCCAAATCAGGGGGTTCCTTTAGCACCCTTGCACCCCATTCCGGCGATAGGGGAACCTTTTGAACATGTGATCATTGACTGTGTTGGCCCCCTGCCTAAGACAAAGGCAGGTCACCAATACATGTTGACTATCATGTGTCTTGCCACCCGTTTCCCAGAGGCGATACCTCTGAGGAAGATTACTGCCCCAGCCATTACCAAGGCATTAAACAGGTTTTTTTCGACTTACGGGCTACCAAAAACCGTGCAAAGTGATCAAGGCTCGAATTTCATGTCTAAGACCTTTAATCAATCATTACAGGCTTTGGGTATCAGTCACACGGTGTCGAGCGCGTACCATCCTGAATCGCAGGGGGCGCTGGAGCGCTGGCACCAGACGCTGAAGGCGATGCTGAAGAAGTACTGTGTTGATACGGGTTGTGGTTGGGACGAGGGTGTGCCATTTGTACTGTTTGCTATTCGGGATGCTAAACAGGAGTCACTTGGGTTTAGCCCAGCAGAGTTAGTGTTTGGTCACAGTGTGCGTGGTCCATTGAAACTGCTCAAAGAGAAGATGTTGTCTGGGTCTTCTCCTAAATCGTCTGTGTTTGATTTGGTCTCCCGGGTCAAGGAGCGCCTCCGCTGTGCGTCCTCGCTGGCTAGGGAGGCCCTCGCCTCTGCCCAGGGGGAGATGAAGGTGAGGTTTGACAAGAAGACGGTGGGGCGGCAGTTCAAGGCTGGCGATGAAGTGCTGGTTTTGCTGCCCATGCCTGGGTCAGCTCTCTCTGCCCAGTTTGCAGGGCCCTATAAGGTGGGGGGGAAAGTATCAGACACCAATTATGTTATATGTACGCCCGAGAGGCGCAGGAAGACACGGTTGTGTCACATTAACATGTTGAAGAGATATCTCACCCGTGCTGGTGAGAGTGAGCAGGAGGTGCAGTCTGGCAGCCCAGGAGCTGTGCCAGCTGTTTTGTTAACGTGTGTTAATCCCCTGCCGGACGACGATTTGAAGGCGTTGTCCGAGAGTCAGCAGACGGGGTGTTTGACTAACTCAGAGTTCATGAGCGAGGTCACTGCCCATCTGTTGTATCTGCCTGAGTCACAGAGTGATGATGTACGTCAACAGTTGTTATCCTACCCTGTGTTGTTGTCTGATGTGCCTTCCAGAACAACCGTCATGGAGCACGATATTGATGTGGGTGGTGCGACCCCCATTAAACAACACGCGTATCGGTGTCCGGTGGCGAAGAGGGAGGTAATGAGGAAGGAGGCTGAGTATCTGTTGGAACATGGGATGGCTAAGGATAGCCGTAGTCCCTGGAGCTCTCCTTGCCTTTTAGCTCCTAAGGCTGATGGGTCTCCCCGGTTTTGCACTGATTACAGGAAGGTGAACGCGGTAACTGTGCCTGACTCGTTCCCGTTGCCCAGAATGGATGACTGCATTGACAGTATTGGTCCCGCTGTATTTATTACGAAGCTCGATCTCTTGAAGGGGTACTGGCAGGTTCCCCTGACGGAGCGAGCATCTGATATTTCGGCGTTCGTTACACCAGACTGTTTTTTGCAGTACACCGTCATGGCCTTCGGAATGAGGAACGCACCGGCCACGTTCCAACGGTTGATGCACATGGTGTTGGGGGGTGTGTCTAAGTGTAACGTCTATTTGGACGATGTGGTGGTGTACTCGGACACATGGGGGGAGCACATTGACAAATTGCGGGTGGTTTTTGCACGCTTGGCGGAGGCTTCGTTAACTCTGAACCTCGCCAAGTGTGAGTTTGGGAAAGCCACAGTGACGTACTTGGGGAAGCAGGTGGGTCACGGACAGGTTCGCCCGGTGGACGCTAAGGTGACAGCGATCCTGGCGTATCCGGCTCCTTCCACGAGACGCAAGCTACGGCGTTTTCTGGGGATGGCAGGGTATTACCGGTGTTTTTGTAAGAATTTTTCTGTGGTGGTGGCTTCCCTCACTTCTTTATGTAGCCCTATAGTACCTTATGTGTGGTCCGGGGAGTGTCAGAGCGCCTTCGAGGCTGCTAAGTCTCTCCTCTGCAGTGCTCCTGTTCTGGCAGCCCCTGACTTTGCGTTACCCTTTCAGCTGGAGGTCGACGCGAGTGCTGCTGGGGCTGGAGCTGTGCTGTTGCAGGCGGGAGAGGGCGAGGTGCATCATCCGGTTTGCTACTTCTCGGTGAAGTTCAAGCTGCATCAGTTGAACTACTCGACCATCGAGAAGGAGACGCTGGCGATGCTCCTCGCTCTCCAGCACTTCGAGGTGTACGTGGGCTCCAGCGCTATCCCAGGGTTGGTCCACACGGACCACAATCCCCTGGTGTTTTTGGCGCACATGTATAACCATAACCAGCGGTTGATGCGTTGGGCCCTGTTGGTGCAGGGCTACAACATTGTCATCCGTCACAAAAAGGGGGTGGACAATGTTGTGGCCGATGCCTTATCCAGAGGGTAGGTTTTGGGGTACTGCTCTGATGTTGGTTGTATAGGTAATAATGTTTTGTTCACCCGGTGGGTTCGCTTCTATGGGGGGAGGTGTCACGTACGTGGGTTGTTCATTATCATTATTGCCATATATTTTAACACCATGAAACATCAGGGTAATATATTATTTGTGTTGTCTGTTATGTGTAGTGTTGTGTCATCTCCTAATTTCTGTTTCTATTCACAGATGCCACTCATCTCCCTGATTGGATTGGTTGCATCTGATTGGTGCACCTTGGAACATGCAGGGGAGATGGGTGGTTAATAGAGTGGAGATGACACAACATCGGGGCGCCTCACTCTGACAGTTCTGATCAGAGTTTCGTGAGGTTGCCATTGATTGACCACTGTGTGTGGACTTGCCATTGCTTTGTTTGCCACTGTGTGTGGACTCCAGTAGCAGGATATATATAATATTGTTGTGGGCCTTAGAGCCGTTTGCCTTCCTGCTTGGAAGTGAGTATATATATATATATCTATTTGTGTTGCTCTGGTGCTAAGTAGAACACTGTATATTATATTATATCATATTGTATTATTATATATATATAATTAGTATTCCCTTATACTGTAAGTGCTCTATGGCTGGGTGGTTCCCAGTGTTTACATTATATTTTGCTTAGTGTTGTTTGGTGGTATTTAGATATTGCCTGTTTGTTCTCCCATTACCTTTTCCCCTTTGTGTTTGTGCTGTGGGTTTCAATCCCCACGATAATAAATATCATTTACTATTTGGAAACAGTGGGTTTAAATCCCCGCTATAATAAATATCATTTACTATTTGGAACAACGCCTTGAGTTATTTTCTTTACCTGCCTGGGACCGGTGCTTTAAAAGCACTACTGGACGGGCTGGTTTTCACATACAGCCCGGTCCAGCTTATTCTATATTGTCTTGTGACATTGCTATGTGACAATTCCTCACATAGATCAATTGTTAAGGAATGCACAGTTGAAGATCAGACCATGTAAACAAATGTCCGATCACCAAGTGAGGACGATCTCTCGTTCGGCAAGACCGTTAATACAAAATTAATATATACATATGACGTGGAAGGAACTGGAACATCACCCTGAGGATTGGCTGAAATGACTATTATGGCTGCTTTACAAGGAAAACAGAGCGGATCCCATAACAATGTCACTTATGGCCTTATAGCAAGGATCAACATAGATCATAACCATATTGTTTTGACTGGCTAATATTTAAAGTTTCTTTAATATTTGTCATACAGAAGTACAGAATACTTTTATACAAAATGCTTCTTACTGTTACGCTCCAGAGACTGTGCAAGACAAGATAAGTATGAAATAAAATAATATAGTAAAATTAGAAGTAAAAAAATGAGGTCACAGTGTTCAGTTTAGACATATGTACAATGTTCGATGCAGAATAGACGTAGTTACCATACAATATACAATACTGTGCAGTGTACTAATATACAATACTATATAGTGCAAGGCAGAAATGGGACGAGGTGCAATTTAGGTACAATTCACAGTAGGTGTACGAGTTGTAGTGCAAATCCTTTATCAATAAATATAAAGTGTAAAGTGTGTTTGTGTGATCTAAAGTGTGGAGAGTGGGTGCTGCAGTGTGTTGTTTGTTTGAGTGAGTGTGTGCGTGTGGGTGTGTGTGCTGTGTGCATTTGATGGTTGTTGCATAGTGTTTATTGTTCGTTTAGCAGCCTGATGGCCTGGGGATAGAAGCTTCTTCTGAGTCTTTCTGTGCTCGCCTTAAGACTCCGGTATCGCTTGCCTGACCGCAGCAGTTCAAAGAGGCAGTTGTTCGGGTGGCTCGAGTCCTTAATAATTCTCTTAGCCTTCCCCTTGCACCGCTTGTTGTAAATGTTCTGGAGGGTGGGAAGCCCCCCTCCAATTGTGCGTTCGGCTGAACATGTCACTCTTTGTAGTCTGCTACGGTCTTGTGCAGTGCTATTCCCAAACCAGGAGGTGATGTTGCCGGTCAGGATGCTCTCTATTGTACATGAGTAGAAGTTCCTAAGGATCTTCTGACTGACTTGGAACTTCCTTAGGCGCCTGAGGAAGTAGAGGCGTTGTCGTGCCTTCTTCACAACACTGTCAATGTGTGTGGTCCATGTCAAGTCCTCGGATATGTGGGCTCCGAGGTACTTGAAACTGTTCACTCTCTCAACCGGTGCCCCGTCGATGCTGAGGGGGCTGTAGTCCTTGACCCCCGACCTCCTGAAGTCCACAATCATCTCTTTTGTTTTGCTGACGTTCAGGGATAGGCAGTTCTCCTGACACCACTGTGACAGGTTCTCTACCTCTTCCAGGTAGGCCCTTTCGTCGTTGGCAGAGATTAGGCCCACCACTACTGTGTCATCAGCAAATTTGATGATGGTGTTGTTGTTCCGCTGTGCTACGCAGTCATGTGTGTACAGGGAGTAGAGGAGGGGGCTCAGAACACAGCCCTGGGGGGCCCCTATGTTGAGCGTGATGGATGAGGAGGTGCAGTTGCCTGCTCTTACCACCTGGGGTCTGCCCGTCAGGAAGTCCAAGACCCACTGGCAGAGGTTATATTTCAAGCCCAGGTCCCTGAGCTTGGCTATGAGTTTGGAGGGGACTATGGTATTGAATGCTGAGCTGTAGTCGATGAACAGCATTCTCACATAGTTCCCCTGCCTCTTGTCCAGGTGTGATGCTGCTGTGTGCAGCACATGGGCTATGGCGTCCTCCGTGGACCTGTTGGGGCGATATGCAAATTGCAGAGGGTCCAGGTTGATGGGGAGGGAGGAACAGATGTAGCCCTTCACTAGCTTCTCAAAGCACTTCATGGCTATGGAGGTGAGGGCTACAGGGCGGTAGTCGTTGAGGCAAGCGGGCATAGATTTTTTGGGTACAGGGATGATGGTGGACTTCTTCAGACAGGTGGGGATGACAGCCTGTTCCAAGGATCTAATGTGTGCTTCTCTTAAAGAGAAACGCACACACTACGTTGATATCTGATGACAGCGCCCTCTCATACAATACCACAATGGTATGATAATATATTTCCACGACAGACTCAAACTGCACCCCTGTCTAACCCCACGGCATTGAGGGAAGAAGTCTGTGTGTTTTCCCTCAATCCTCACAGCACATGTGTTGTTGGTGTACATTGACTTTATGAGGTCGTAGGTTTTCCCTCCAATGCCACTCTCTAACAGTTTGTACAGCAGACCCTCGTGCCAAATTGAGTCGAATGCTTTTTGGAAGTCAACGAAACAGGAGTATACTTTGCTTTTATTTTTATTTATTTGGTTGTCGATTAGGGTGCTGAGGGTGAGAATGTGGTCTGTTGTACGGTGATTTGGTAGGAAGCCAATCTGTGATTTGCTCAAGGTATTGTTGTTTGTGAGGAAATGTGTGAGTCTGTGGTTAATGATCATACAGAGGATTTTTCCAAGGTTGCTGTTGACACAGATCCCACGGTAATTGTTTGGGTCATATTTGTCTCCCTTTTTGTGGAGCGGTGTTATGAGTCCTTGGTTCCAGATATTGGGGAAGATCCCGGAGCTAAGGACAATGTTAAGGAGTTTTAGTATAGCCAATTGGAATTTTGAGTCTGTGAATATGATCATTTCATTTAGGATACCATCCGCTCCGCAGGCCTTCTTGGTTTTAAGTGATTTTATTTTGTCCTGTAGTTCTTGTAGTGTAATTGGGGAGTCTAGCGGGTTCTGGTAGTCTTTTATGGTTGACTCCAGGCTTTGTAGTTTATCTTGTATGTGTTTTTGTTGTTCATTTTTTTGTATTGGGCTAAAGAGATTGGAGAAGTGGTTTACCCATACATCTCCATTTTGGATGGGTAGCTCCTCGTGGTGTACTTTGTTTATTTTGTTCCAGTTTTCCCAGAAGTTGTTTGTTTTTATAGATTCCTCTATATCTTGTAGCTGGTTTCTAACATGTTGGTCTCTTTTTTTTCTGATTGTGTTTTTGTAATGTTTCAGTGTTTCACTGTATTGGAGACGTGTGTTCTGGTTGTCTGGGTCTCTGTGTTTTTGGTTTGATAGGTTCCTTAATTTCTTCCTGAGATTTTTACAATCGTTATCATACCATTTGTCATGCATATTTTTATTTTTATTTTTCCTCGCTTTCCTATTTGAGGCCTTTAGGTTGGATAAGGAAGCTGTAAGGTCAAATATGTTATTGATGTTTTCTACCGCCCCGTTTACACTTTTGCTGTTGTGTTGGAAGTTTTTTTCTAGGAATTGATCTAATTTGGATTGGACTTTTTGTAGCTTGATAGCAGATTGGAATGCTTCCATACTACTTTCTTTCCATTTGTAGTGTTTTTTAATAGTGTGTAGTTTGTTTGGTTTTGGTATTTCCTGGTTGGGTGTTGATCTATTCAGGTAGATAGTGGTTTTGCTGTGGTCTGACAGGGGTGTTTGCTGGCTGACTGTGAACGCTCTGAGAGACTCTAGGCTGAGGTCAGTGATAAAATAGTCTACTGTACTGTTACCCAGAGATGAGCTATATGTGTACCTACCATAAGTGTCCCCTCGGAGCCTACCGTTAACTATGTACAGTCCCAGCGAGCGACAGAGCTGTATAAGTTGTGACCCATGTTTATTTGTTGTTTGGTCATAGTTCTTTCTGGGGGGGCATATTTGGGAGGGGATGTTCCCACCTCCTGGTAGGTGTTTGTCTCCCTGTGTGCTGAGAGTGTCAGGTTCTTGTCCTGTCCTGGCATTGAGGTCCCCACAGACTATAATGTGCCCGTAAGCCTGGAACTGGTTGATTTCGTCTTGTAGGATTAGGAACATGTCTTCCTTGTAGTATGGGGATTCAATTGGGGGGATGTAGGTGGCACACAGGTAGATATCTTTCTCGGTTGATGTAAGTTCCTTATTTATTTTTAACCAGATGAAAAAAACTCCGGTTTTGATTAGCTTTATGGAGTGGGTTAGTTCTGATTTGTACCATATTAGCATGCCTCCAGAGTCTCTCCCCTGTTTGACCCCTGTTAGCTTGGTGGATGGTACCAGCAGCTCTCTGTAGTTTGCAGGACAGCCAGTAGGACTGTTTCCTCTGTGCCATGTCTCTTGTAGGACCATGATGTCTGTGTTTGACATTTCTGTGGTAAAGTCTGGGTTTCTGCTCTTTGTTCCAAGGGCAGTTGACCTCAGACCTTGTATATTCCAGCTTGAAATGGTAAAAGATTTGTATTCCATTATTACAGTGTTATATTCCAGTGGTTTTGTCCTGGACCACAAATGAGAAGATCTTGCTGATCATCTGATGCACGGTCAGCTCCCCGGGTGGAGATCTGTCGGTCGTGGGGTTGACCTGTACATTTGTGTGGTATGGGGTTGGTGGTGGCATGTGCTGTGTGTATGTGTGTTGTGAGGTTGGCAGGATATGCATTGGCTGGGGGGGGGGTCTGCAGGAGGGGGGCAGGTCGAAACTGGGCAGCCTGTGCATATGTTTGATGCGTTCTGCGGTCGGGCGTGGACCTGGCCTGGGGTGCAGGGTGGTCTCTGTTTGTAGCCTGTTGTTCTCTAGGTGCAAAAGGTCTTCTGGGCGTGGCTCTGGGTGGGGTGTTCATCCCTCTGTTGCTCTTGTAGGATGTGGTAGGGCTACGGTTTAGTGCGACGTCTTTCAGGGTCTTTGCGAAGTTAGGGACTGCTCTTTTGAGGATGTGAACATCGTCATGCAGGCTGTCCCGGTCTATGGTGGGGTGAGCTGCCATGTAGATGTTTTTCTTCATTGCACATTTTCTGGAGATGTGTGCATTAATACTTTGTATGTAGTCTGTGTAGTAATCCCATCTGGGTAGCAGTGCAGAGATTACTACTTTTGCACTGGGAAATGTTGACGTGGCTTTTTTGACTACTTCCATGACAGATTTGGTCACCTCCTCCTCTGTCTGCGTTCTCAAGTTGTTTGTGCCTGTGTGTATTATGATGTGGCTGGGGGATCCCAGGTTTTCTTCTGTCAGTAGTTCTATAGCCCGATAGGTATTCTGGCACTTTAGTTTCATAACTCTGTGGTTTGGGAAGAGTTTTTCTTCCTCTACATATCTCCCGTTTGAGTCCATGAGGAGTACAATTTGTGGACCTTCTTGAGGTCTGGTGGGTGATGTTGGACATGGGGTGTCTTGAGTGTCTGTTGATGTTGTTTGTTGTTGGTTGTCCTCATCTTCATCTTGAATTACTGTCTCTGTTTTATGGGGCTGTTCGGTGGTCAGAGCTGGTATGGCTGTTGACGTCTCTTTGAGGTTTTGCATTTCCTGCCTGATTAGATTGATGTCTTTCGACACCTCTTCCACTTTACCCATGGATGTCCGCATTTCTGCCGACTCCGATTTGGCTGTTTTCAGCTCCAGCCTGAGTGCATTGTTCTGTTTCGACACTTCTTCTATTCTGTCCGTGAGTGTTCTCACCAAGGTCCAGAGAGCAGGCAGGGAGTCCTTTTGCTCTGTGTTGGGTGGGGGGGGGGGGCTGTAATTTTTTGCTCCATTTCCACTTGCTTGCATTCTATCTTTGAAAACATCTCCTTCATCTGTTTCATCTCGGTGAAGCAGCAATGGTCTTCACTGGGGGTGTTTTCACTGGAGATGGTTGTCTTTAGTGCAGTCTCTTTGATTTTGGAGAAGTTTTTTACAAAGGGGGTTATGTTGCCCTGGACCATTACTGTTCCGGTATTGTAGAAGTGTACAACCATTTGGTTCTCATGTCTCTATCTCCAGTGTACGTGAGGACTTATTTCCCCTTTTTGTTGCAGTGGGATGGTGGTCTAGTGTTGCAACTTGCCATGCCGTGACGTTTTCAGTGTGGAAAATTAGGTTGGATATGCGTCCAGAGCTTTCCCGGTCTGCAAAAAGTGTGTCTGGATTTGCTATTAAGTATTCTTCCTTGAAATGTTTCTTATCTGCGCCCTTTGTGCCCTCTGGGTAGGCGACTGCAGGGAGCTTTGAATGTGCTTGGTCTGCATTAGCATTTGCATTTGAATCAGGGGGGCTGTGTGGCCCTGTTTCCATTGTTCCAAGAGTTCAAGAGCTTCACACCTCCTGGTTGTCTGCCAAGGTGTCTGGTTCAAACCAAGATTTCTATCCAGTTTATAATTGTAGATGTTTTAGCTAAAATGTCTAACTAAAATGTCAGTATTATTCAGTTTTTGGTAGGCCTCTTATAGTACTTACTCTGTTATGACTCCAACAAACAACAAACAAACAAAGCCTAAGTCCACTAGAAGTTGGTATAGTTCTTTTTTTTTGTGTCTCCTTGTAGAGATATCCAGGTTTTGGTTTGTGATGTAGACCTCTCAGTCCAGTGATATTTACTTCTTTATGACTCCAACAAAGCACTGTTCCACTAGAAATTGGTATAATCCTCTTTAGTTCCTTGTAGGGATGTCCGGGTTTATTCCAGTTGAGTGTCTTTTTTCTTTTTCTCCAGTGTTTTTTCCAGTTTCAGTTTTCAGTTTTCAGCCTAAAATTAGGAGGTTCTAGGAGCTCCTAGGAACACAACCTCTCTCCTGGACTGTTAACACCTCTCTCTCTCTCTCTCTCTCTCTCTCTCTCTCTCTCTCTCTCTCTCTCTCTCTCTCTCTCTCTCTCTCTCTCTCTCTCTCTCTCTCTCTCTCTCTCTCTCTCTCTCTCTCTCTGTGTGTCTCAAATTCAAATTCAAATTCAAATAGGCTTTATTGGCATGAAATATTAACATACTTATTGCCAAAGCAAGTTCAACATACAAACAATAACATATATATTAAGCAATAAAATATCATAATATTAGTAATAACAGTAAGGACAATTAACAAGAAACATATTAATTTACAAAATAGTCACTCGATCGGGTAGTCATTTTTCAAGTGTGGCCACTCAGATACATTTACAGGGCTTGTTCTCTTATTGTGTGACAACCGTCTACATATTTTGCAGCTAATGCTGTACACTGACTTTTCTCCCCACACATGTATAGCAGCTTTTGGTGATCAGGGAGATGGATAAACTGTGCATCAATTTTATTTATTTTATCAAAGAAGACTTCTCTTAGATCCTTTTATTTCTCACAGTATAGCAGGAAGTGAGGTTCTGTCTCAACGTCCCCCTGATGGCAAAGTGAACACAGCCTGGCCTCTCTGGGCAGCCAGTTTTGCCTGTGACGGCCTGTTTCTATGGCTAGACTATGTCCACTCAGTCTGTACCGTGTCAATGTTTTTCTTAATTTGATCTCATTCACAGTGGTCAGGTATTCTGCCACCGTGTACTCTCTGTTTAGGGTCAAATAGAATTCTAATTTACTTTGAGATTTGGTTGATTTGTTCCAATATTCTATATAATTTTCTTTTTGTTTTGAGATTATTTGGTTGGGCCAGATTTCTTGGTATCTGTCCTGAAGCGTTTGTGGGCAGAGATTTCTGACTAGCTGGCAGAGGGGACTCTTATCTGGGTTCATCTCTTGGCTCTGAAGGGCTTTGTAGTAGTGGTCTGCAAGGGCCTTGAAATGAAGCCCGTACCCAGCCCGAGCCCGTGAACTTCAGGCCCTGCCCGAAAATAAGCCCGACTGTAAATAATATTTTAGGCCCTAGCCCGCGTGAAAACCAGATTTTTTTTTTTATTATTTATTATTATTTTTTTTTTTTTTTTTTTAAATATTCGAAACACGGTTTTATATGAACTTAATAAATAAACAAAAACGAAAATGTTCAATAGGTCTACCTAAATAACAGATAGTGAAAACGAAAGAAACATTAATATATATATTATAACATATAGCCAAAAATAATTTTATTTTTTTGTTTTAAATATTCTAAACACTGTTTATATATTAACTTAATAAATAAACAAAAACGAAAATGTCCAATAGGTCTAACTAAATAACACATTATCATGCTGAAAACTAACAACCAGTATAGCCTTTTTTTCGCAAATTCTATTTCCCAGCGCGAGTCAGCCTCGTAAAACTCGTAATTTGAAGGCTATATGGAATCTTCTTTGACACACACACACACACACACGACACAATAGCCTACTCAGTCACTGTACAAACAAACAGAAAACATAAATCAGATTTCGAGCAGAGCAACATTTATATAATGAAAGCGCAACAGAACAGGGCAGCAGCGACGTCACCCCAGACACCAGCAAATAATAATAATCAAACTCACCACTTCGCTGTGTTGATGTCAGCAATGCGTTGAACAACGTTAACAACGTTAACATCCAAGAACAAATTAAAACATTCGCCAACTGGCTATATTCCAACTTCAACCTATGCCGCTTCGGTCTGGTTAATTTGTTCATCATCCACCTGAGCCGCGCGCTCCCCTCGAGTTATCATCCACCTGAGCCGCGCGCTCCCCTCGAGTTATCATCCACCTGAGCCGCGCGCTCCCCTCGAGTTATCATCCACCTGAGCCGCGCGCTCCCCTCGAGTTATCATCCACCTGAGCCGCGCGCTCCCCTCGAGTTATCATCCACCTGAGCCGCGCGCTCCCCTCGAGTTATCATCCACCTGAGCCGCGCGCTCCCCTCGAGTTATCCCTGCAGGCTGCGGAGGGAGACATCCAAATGTTTCCAAAAATGCAACTTTCCCTTATTTTTTATCTGTTAACCTATACATCTTGACTCCTCAGACACGAGGCTTTCACGCTCTGATGACAGCACTACGTTACGCGAAAATGAAACAGAAACTTAAGGTTAACCTATAACCCTAGTTATATGAGTATAGCGAGCACAAAAAAAAAGACGCAAAAAAAAAAAAAAAAATTTAAAGAGGGCACTGCCCGGCCCGGCCGAGCCCGAATTATTTATTTAAAAACAAAGCCCTACCCAGGGGCCCCGTCGGGCTTGGGCAAGGTTGCAGTGCACTACTTTGTAGTGGTAGGAGTGGGGGTCACTTGATTGGAGGTGTGTGTAAAATTTGATGGCTCGCTTTTGAATTTGAATGATTAGGGGGTATTGGCCAAGTTCTGCCCTGCATGCCTTATTGGCAGTGTGTCTGTGGACCCTAAGTAGGTTTTTGCACAATTCTGCATGCAGTACTTCTAATGGGTGTTTTTCCCATTTTGGGAAGTCTTGGTTAGTTAATGGACCCCACACTTCACTGCCATATAATATTATTGGATTTATTACAGAATTTAGAATTTTGAGCCAGGTCCTAATTGGGATGTCAATTGGAATTTTCCTTTTGATGGCATAAAAAGCCCTTCTTCCCTTCTCCTTCAGTTCATTCACAGCCATATTGAAGTTACCATTATGATTTATTTTCAATCCCAAATATGGGTAGCTTTTTGTGTTTTCTAATATGTGTGTGCCTAATTTAAATGTATTATGTGAACTCTGAGACTCGTGTCTCCTTTGAAAGATCATGACTTTAGTCTTCTTCATGTTTACGTTCAGAGACCATGTCTGGCAGAACTGGTGGAGGATGTCTAGGTTCTGTTGTAGACCCTCTTTAGTGGCTGACAGCAGAACCAGATCATCTGCATACATCAGTAATTTTACATTGGTATCGTGCAGAGTCAGACCGGGTGCAGTAGAAAGTTCTAATAACTTTGCTAATTCATTTATATAGATATTAAACAGTGTTGGGCTCTGTGAGAGAGAGAGAGAGAGAGAGAGAGAGAGAGAGAGAGAGAGAGAGAGAGAGAGAGAGAGAGGAGAGAGAGAGAGAGAGAGAGAGAGAGAGAGAGAGAGAGAGAGAGATAGAGAGAGAGAGAGAGAGAGAGAGAAAGAGAGAGAGAGAGAGAGAGAGAGAGAGAGAGAGAGAGCTGGAGCTGCTCATTTGTTAACCCTTTCACTGCCACGTGACACGACAGAAGGTTAACCCTTTGCATATAACCCATATCATTATATGATAGCATATATAATGCTGTATATACCATATAATATATATATATATATATATATATATATATATATATATATATATATATATATATATATATATATATATATATTATTTTTTTATTCTTAAAGTGTATATATCTAGCCACTATGTCTGTACATATACCTGCATATAATCCTTTTTACACATACATATCTGTAGATTCTATATCTGTACATATCCCTTACCTACTCTTACTAGTTACGCTGCTGGCCAGTACGACTTACTACCATAGTGTCTTTATAGCTGTATCACTGTACATATTAATACTACAACTCTGTACATACATCTGATTACCACCATTACCCAGTAGTACTAATTCATATACTGTTACATTTGCACTCTGGTTGGATGCCAAACCTCTCTTTGTCGTACTGTACTTACTGTGCTGCGTGACGATGACATAAACCTGAATCACCATCTCGTCACGGAGCAGAATAGAGTCGCTTGTCCCTAAAGCTCACCTCTCGACCTACAAGCGGTCCTAAACACCAGCCGATTTCACACGTCCCATGTTTTTGTCTAGTAACTACTATATTATTCCTTTATTGTCCATGCAGCGTGGCCTCGCGCTACGGGCCATAAATAAAGGCTGTGCAACACGGAGCGGTCATTATAAGACATCAGGGGCTCTCCGTCTCCTATTAATTTCCCCGGCAGCTGTGACGGAAAAGCTCTTAGCTTCAATTAATGTGTCAAAAATATGACCAGCCAATGTCACGGCCTTCTCGCTGCCTCGTAAACACGGCATAAAAAAAAAACACAGGCGTTTAAAAAGGTAGATAATCAAGGTAATATATCTGGGAACGGGGGTGGGGGGGGGGGTGACGACGACGTTAAGTCACCGCAAACTACCAGAAGACAGGAGCAAAAGAATACAGTCAATTATTTCCGTTTAAGGTATTTGACCTCATTTCTTTTCGGCAACTTGAGTGGAGAGACGGTTAAGTTGGTGACACTTGATACTGGGGGGTAAATATATCTCGGCGAGGTGAACTCTGGAGGGTGAGCTCTTTGTATGGGGGACACGGTCTAATGTATAGGGTGCAACATGAGAGCCTGGCGTTAAATATAGCCAAGGCTGGACAATGCAGAGACCCAGCTGAGGCCTCTGAGGGACGTCTTGTATGTCCACTAGGCCTGTCCCCCGACTAAGGATTCGTATAGTCGACTTTGATTTGCCAAAATTGGCAGTCTTTTTGATGATTCCGTTTGGGCTGTGGGGGGTGCTTAATGTCTGATTTAAGTTAAATCAGACATTAAGCACCCCCCCCCCCCAACCCAATTAACTTAAATCAGACATTAAGCACCCCCCCAACCCAATTAACTTAAATCAGACATTAAGCACCTTTCCAACCCAATTAACTTAAATCAGACATTAAGCACCCCCCCAACCCAATTAACTTAAATCAGACATTAAGCACCCCCCAACCCAATTAACTTAAATCAGACATTAAGCACCCCCCAACTCGTTAACTTAAATCAGACATTAAGCACCCCCCATTAATTTAAATCAGACATTAAGCCCCCCCCTGTTAACTTAAATCAGACATTAAGCACCCCCCCCCAACTCATTAACTTAAATCAGACATTAAGCACCCCCCCCCCCCCCCAACCCAATTAACTTAAATCAGACATTATGGAATTTCTTTTGCATTCGACTGAGAGATTGGCAGTTGACTACGGCTCCTTTCGATCGATTAGTAGACTATATTTGACTAGTCGAGGTCAGCCTTAATGTCCACTGTCCAAAGTGACTGTCCACTACAAGGCTGCAGTGCCGTGTTCATACACGTTCGTTTTAGTAGTATTTTTATGTATCTGAAATGCAGTAGCAATATTGTCAAAGGTGACTATGTCTTTTTAAGATGTTTTCATGTAAATATCTTTATGTTTATTGTATTGTCCCTGTAACGACAAGGATCATGATGGAGATAATTTGGGACTTTATCATGTTACCTTGACACTGAATGAAAGTAGTTTTTTTTAAGACTCGTACACCAGTTTTGTCCGCCCTACACTGGCTTCCTATCCAAGCCCGATCTGACTTTAAAGTGCTACTCCTCACCTACAAAATTTTAAATGGGGTTGCACCGCTCTATCTATCCAATCTCATCTCCCGATACTCGCCCGCTCGTGCTCTGCGCTCACAAAATGCGGGGCTTCTATTGATCCCTAGGGTTAAAAAGAAATCCGCCGGCCACAGAGCCTTTGTCTACCGCGCTCCCTACCTGTGGAACAAATTACCTGCCGTCATCAGGGGCGCCTGCTCTGTCGAAGCTTTTAAATCCCTGCTTAAGACTCATCTTTTCTCTCTCTCCTTCAACCTACCCTGATCTCACCTGGTCGGGGACTGACCTTTAGATTAATCTGTCTAGTTTAGTTAGGGTACAGGGTACTACATGGTACTACATGGTACTACATGGCACTACAGGGTACTACATGGTACTACATGGCTCTACATGGTACTACATGGCACTACATGGCACTACAGGGTACTACAGGGTACTACATGGTACTACAGGGCACTACAGGGTACTACATGGCACTACAGGGTACTACAGGGTACTACATGGCACTACAGGGTACTACAGGGTACTACATGGCACTACAGGGTACTACATGGTACTACATGGCACTACAGGGTACTACATGTCTGCTCTTTTGCAGCACCACAAACATGGGAACTCTCTAACTCTCCCCCCCCCTTCCCCCCCTCCCCCCCCCCCCCCCCTTCCCTCCCCCATCTCTCTGAGTGCCCGTCTCCTGGCGCTGACTAAGGTGATGGATGCCTCGGGGTCTTGGCCAAGATTGTAGTGACTGCTCTACATGCACCTCCGAGGCCTTGGATCAGTTATTTACCGTCGTCTGTCCGTGGTCCTGTCAACTGATTAACAGTATTAACAGACTGTTAACAGATTAACAGTCAACGTGGTTTCATTGCTGGGTTAAGTACTTCTATTCTATTCACATAATATGCTTACTTCATATATCTACTCCATTCACATATATGCTTACCACTTGTATCTATTGCTATGTCCGCCCACTACAATCACATGAGCTGTCTAACGCCTGTCCCGTCTCCCTGTCCCCCTATGACTTGCTGTCCTGGAGTGCTGACCAGAGTGTCGGACGTCCCGTGATGAAGGCCGGGAGGTTGCGACCCCCTCTGCGTGCCCCCCTGTCTCCGGAGGTCTCGTAGTGGTGACCGGAGTGCCGGACGTCCCGCGATGATGTCGGGGAGTTCGCGACCCTCTCTGCGCCGCCCCCTATCTCCCTGTCTCCGGCTGTCCCTGAGCAATGACCGGAGTGTTGATTGTCCCGTGACTAAGACGGGGAGGACGTGACCCTCTTTGCGCCACCCCTGTGCCTCAAATAGATCCGCTATCAGCTCTATCTTTAATCTTTCAAAATGTTCAGTTGCTATCGCTATTAGCTCTATCTTTAATCTTTCAAAATGTTCAGTTGCTATTGCATGCACTCATCTGTGTTTCACTACACACATGAGTGCATGCTTACCAACTGTCCGTCTGCAACACTACTATCACCAACATCTAAGAAGGGAGATCCCCCCTTGAATGGCCCTTCTAAGGTTTCTCTCCTCCACACTGCCTGTGGAGCTTTTTTCCCTATTGTTAGGTTTTAGTGAGTTTTTCCTTACCTTCGCGTGGGGTATGTCTGGGAGTGCTTGCATTCTTTCATTTATTTGCATTCATCTAAAAAATGTTGGACCTTATGGTGTTCTTGTTCTGTTCTTGACTTATTGTTATGTTTTCTTCTTGACTTGTTTAAAGAAGAACTGTACGGCCCATGGGGACATTAACGTGTGTTGTCGGGCCTTATAAATAAATTTGATTTGATTTAATTTGATTTGTCAAATAAACTAAAAATGAAAATACACCAGCAATAAAAATAAACGAATGAATTATTATTAATCCAGAATTAAGCATATATTAGCTCATATTGATTCACATCAACTAAACCAAATTACAGCCACGATGACGCAGTTTCATGTTATAAGCCTGTTATAAGAGCCTATAATAGCGCATAAACACTACACAGTAAATTCCGCAGAGTAAATTTGACTCAAACTGAGTACATTTGACTCAAACTGAGTAAAACTTTACTCAGTTTAAGTCAAATGTAGTCAGTTAGGGTCAAATTTACTTTGCGAAATTTACTGTGTATGCTAACACATTATGATCTATTAAAGCTATGTACTGATGATGAATCATGGCGCGACCCGAGTCAGTCGCCATGGGTTTTGCTCAGCAACGAATGTGCACATTTTTTGTTATTATGTTTGTTTTTACTACTTTTTTTATCGAAACATCACTGGCGGGGACGTCATACGACCGCCAGTCACTTATTGACCTAAACTCCGGACTCAAAGAGGAGTTTAGAGACACTTTATCATGCCAAGAATGGCCAATGGAGATCAGAAGAGACAAAGACGCGGGAGACGGCCGCAGAACAAAGAAGAAGCACAGAGGGAAGAGGAGCGGGATCAGATTAAGACTAAGAAGATCTGCTTACCGTCCGGCGATTCCATCTATCTTCCTGGCGAATGCACGTTCGCTAGAGAGTAAGATGGATGATTTACGAGCGCGGGTCCGATTCCAGCGAGAGATGAAGGACTGCAATATCCTGTGTTTCACAGAGACCTGGCTGAAACCAGTGACTCCTGATCACAGCATCTCTCCCTCCAACTCCTTCACCATCTTCAGAGCGGACCGTACAGAAGCCTCCGGGAAAAGCATCAGCGGGGGTCTCTGCCTAATGACCAACAACGGCTGGACTAGCCCCGGGGAGGTGAAGATACTCTCCCGTTCATGCTCCCCCGATATGGAACACCTCACGATCCAATGTCGCCCCTTCCATCTTCCACGCGAGTTCACTGCAGTGATCATGACTGCAGTGTACATTCCCCCCCAGGCGAGCGTCGGCAGGGCGCTAGCGGAACTACACGACCATCTGAACACACACCAGATCAAGCATCCAGACGCGGCCATGATTGTAGCCGGGGATTTCAATCAGGCGAATCTGAAAAAAGTCATGCCGTCTTTCTTTCAGCACATCGTCTGCTCCACAAGGGGAGGAAGTACACTCGACCACTGTTACACCCCGTTCAGAGCCGGATACAAGGCTGTACCGGCCCCACCATTAGCGGGAGCGACGAACACGTCGGATCATGCCGCCATCTTGTTGGTCCCTGCTTACAAACAAAGATCACGTAACGCCGTCGTGTCACGTGAGGTAAAAAGATGGACCGACCAATCAGAGGCCACGCTTCAGGACGCACTCGATGACGTCGGGGAATGCTCGAGAGGAGCGCCAGTGACGTCAGCGAGTTCACAGACACTGTGGTGAGCTTCATAACAACACTCGCTGATAGTATTGTCGCCACAAAAAAGGCGAGGGTGTTCCCGAACCAGAAACCATGGGTGGACAGTACTATCAGAGCAGCCCTGAACTCTCGCACCACTGCTTATAACCTGGGCAGAGAGTCAGGAAACATTGAAGAGTACAAGACAACAGTGTACACTCTGCGCAAGGCTGTTAAACTTGCTAAGAGGACGTATGCCGACAAGATGGAGGCACAAATGGCACAGAATGACACAAGAGGCTTATGGCAGGGACTGAGGGCTATAACTGACTACAAAGTCAGCGCCCCCTCAATGGGGAGCGACGACGCCTCCCTCGCGGACCAGCTCAACACCTTCTACACGCGGTTTGGTACAAACAGTGGCACTGCTAGCTCAACGGCTAGTGACGTCACTGGTGCGCCGGCTGTTGTGGAGGGGGGGGGGCATCCGCGGGGGGGCGGGGACGCTCTCTCATTGATGGTACACAGTGTGAGAAGAGCATTTATGCAGGTGAACACCCGGAAGGCGGCTGGCCCAGATGGAATAACATGACGCATACTCAAGTCCTGTGCTAACCAGCTAGCCCCTGTGTTCACCACCATATTTAATCGATCCCTGAAGGAGTCAGTGGTCCCTGCCTGCTTCAAGATGTCTACCATTATCCCGGTACCAAAGAAACCCTCCCCAGCAGGTCTCAATGACTACAGACCGGTGGCACTCACCTCTGTGGCCATGAAATGTTTCGAGAGGCTGGTCAAGGATCACATTTGTGCCTCCCTCCCCAGCGATATGGACCCTATGCAATTTGCATACAGGCCAAACAGGTCCACTGACGATGCAGTCTCCCAAGTACTGCACAGCACCCTCTCTCACCTGGACCGTCAGAAGGGGGGCTATGTGAGACTGTTGTTCATTGACTACAGCTCAGCGTTCAACACCATAGTCCCCACCAGACTGGTGGACAAGCTGGTCGAGCTGGGTCTGAGCTCCGCTCTGAGCGCCTGGGTACTGGACTTTCTGAGTGAAAGACCCCAGGCGGTCAGGGTGGGGGGTCAGACCTCCAACACCATCACCCTGAGCATCGGGTCCCCCCAGGGCTGTGTTCTGAGCCCCCTGCTGTACTCACTATACACACACGACTGTGTGGCCAAGTTCAGCTCCAACTCCATAGTGAAGTTCGCAGACGACACAGTGGTGGTGGGGCTGATCTCGGAGAACGACGAGAAGGCCTACCGGGAGGAGGTTGAGGTACTGGAACGCTGGTGCCAGGACAACAGCCTGCTCCTGAACATTGGTAAAACCAAGGAGCTGATCGTGTATTATAGGAGAGGACAGCAGGAGACACACACACCACTGAGGATAAACGGGGCCACCGTGGACAGGGTGAGCAGCTTTAAGTACCTGGGGGTCCACATCTCAGAGGATCTGACATGGTCAACACACATAGACACAGTTGTAAAAAAGGCGAAGCAGCACCTCTACCACCTGAGACAGTTAAGGAAGTTCAGAGTATCGGGGAAGATACTCCAGTCCTTCTACTCCGGAGCTGTAGAGAGCATCTTGACTGGAAACATCACTGCCTGGTATGGTAACAGCACGGCACAGGACAAGAAGGCCCTACAGAGAGTGATGCGCTCTGCCGAGCGTACCACAGGTATCGCACTACCTCCCCTGCAGGTTCTATACAACAAAAGGTGCAAATCCAGAGCCTGCAGAATAATGAAAGACCCTCACCACCCCAATAACAGCCTGTTCCAGCTGCTGAGGTCAGGCAGACGCCTGCGAACACCAGCTACTAGGACAGAGAGGCTTCGGCTCAGCTTCTTCCCCCAGGCCATCAGAGCCTTGAACAATGAACACTGAGGGTCACAGAACACTGAACCCTACACACACAAGCACACATTAGCACACACACGACACACACGCTGTGCACACTCGCACACTAGCAGCCACTTTAACATGAGAAAGCACTCACTCATGCTGCACACGCCCACACTTATGGACACAAAGAAAGGTCACTTTAAAAATAGTATAGTAACAGTGTATTGCACTACCTAGGGACCTAGCATGTCCTTCATGCTCTGTAAATAACTATGTACAAATACCGTGATGTCCCACTATGTTACCTGTTTATTGCACAATGTTGTCTATTGGATTCTATTATATGTTGTACTACTGTATTGCACATCGTTGCGGGCAAGACCACCCGCATTTCATTGTATACTTGTATGCCGTGACAAATAAAACTCTTGACTTGACTTGACTTGACTTGTACCTTAACAGAGGTACAAAGGCTACTGTATATACCGTTACCCTTTCACTACCACACTACAGAAGGTTAACCTTGCACTACCACACTACAGAAGGTTAACCTTTCACTACCACACTACAGAAGCTTAACCTTTCACTACCACACTACAAAAGGTTAACCTTTCACTACCACACTACAAAAGGTTAACCGCCTGTAGTGTGGTTGTGAAAGGATTAACCCTTTGGTAGTGTGGTGGTGAAAGGGTTAACCCTTATGTATTGTCACAGTGAAAGGGTTAACCTTCTGTATTGTCGCAGTGAAAGGGTTAACCCTTTGGTAGTGTAGTAGTGAAAGGGTTAAGGCTATACCTGGAATCAAGAGTGTACAAAACGATGTCACTAAACATGCGATAAGCTAAACAGTTGTTATCATGCTCTCTCAACAGGAAGCGTTAGAGAAGGCTTTCTTGCTCTCATTAGAATGAAACTAAAAAGAAATGAAGAATCAATGACAACCAAATGAAACCCGTTACCATTACAAGAAAAACGTGAAATATATGTTTCTTTTTTAGGCAAGTCTGATGGGGGCAAATGATCCATGATTTATTCCCCCCCCCCCATTAATGAAACTTAAATGCTATCATTAGAGCCTAATTCACTGGTTAATATCCAAGCCGCAGAAGTTTCTGTCATGCACCGAGAACGTGTGTAAACACACGAGCCAGTGCGTGTCAAGAAATGGAGAATTAGCTTACTCTTCTCCTGAAGTCTGCCGGCAAATTAAGTCAAATTTATGGGCGGTTGGACTGACTGCCCTAGTTTACGGCTCGCATTTTAACCTTGGTCCCGCACTCCTCTTCCAAAACGCACACAGAATTACTCAAGATGCCCCCGCCTCCGTGAGTCATCATTGGCCACTGCTACAGTAGACTGTACAAAGTCTTAAGTACAAGTAATAATAATAATAAGTACCCGTTTCTTATTAAATTAAATGGCCTTGTTATCTTTAGATTAGATTAAAATGTATCGTCATTATACACCACAGGTATACAGTAGTACAACGAAAATCAGTTTGGCATCCAACCAGAGTGCAAATGTAACAGTAAAGTGCAATAGTGATATACAATGTACGGGTGATTAAACTGGGTATAAAATACATTAATACTACTGAGTATATAGTGCTAATCACATGTATGTAGTTGTAGTATTAATATGTACAGTGATACAGGTATAAAGACACGATGGTAGTAAGTAAGTCATACTGGCCAGCAGCGTAATTAGTAAGAGTGGGATATGTACAGATATAGTATCTACAGATATGTAAACAGGATTACATGCAGGTATAATCAGACAGATATGCATATACTGTATATATATATATAAATATAAATGTATATATGTGTAACGGAGGTCTGTGAGTAATGTCCACAGTCACGATAAACGCGCGTGTTGTGAAGTGACTGTGTGCTCCGCTCCGTCCTCGCTCCGTCTTTGAATGCGAACTCCCCCCCTCCCTCACCCCCCTCTGGTTTGTGTACACACTGCAGTCTTGGTCGCTCCGGGTTTTGTTTACGGTTTTGCGTTTTTTGAGCGTGTAAGCTGCCGTAGGCGATGATGTCACACTCGAACGTCATGGAACAGTTGAACACACTGTGATGGAAACTGGATGCCCGATATAAGAAAACGAATAACCAATAAATATGAAGTTATATTTGAACCTCTGTTGCCAAGCCTTGTCAATATAACCCACCCCCTTTTCTCACAAATGGAACTGGTGTCGTGGAGTCTGCTTTGAGCGTTCTCCAGGGTTAGCGGCTGACGCTAGTTAGCTTAGCTTAGTTATTGGATTTAGTTAGCAGATAACGTTAGCCCATTGCTCGCGTCAATTATATTGCATATTATTGAAGGTCCACGCTGATCTGTGTCTATAATGAAATGAGAGGAAAGCTCTGCGCTAAAGCAAGTCTCATCTCAGTCGCGACGTGACAACATACTCGATGTTATATAAAAATTATCTCGCGGTATACTTGAAAATCAGCCTGCAATCTACCGGTCGATCGCGGCCGACTGGTTGGTCTATAGAAATAAATGCATTCGAACAAGAAAACAATGTATAGACATAGCAATGGCAAAAAAATTGCCAGGCCTAATGCGAGCCAGGGAAGTCTTGGGCTTGTAACGTGGCTTCATCTTGAAGTTTTCATCCACTGAGCCGTGAGGCTCAACATGCTTGTTTGGTTGAGGTCTGAACTCACCAAATTGCCCATAAATATCGTTTTTGTGGGTATTGTCCAGTTGTTGCTGTATGTTTTTATCTGCCCAAAATTCAAGCAAGCATGAAAGCATTACAGTAAGCTTGCACACCACGCCCCCCGCTCCGTTGTCGGGGACGCTGGTTCGCACCCGAGACCACCTATTCCAGCGGTCCAGGTTTGGAGCGAATCAGCGTCCCCGGGGACGTGGGGGAGCGTTCTCATCACACCCTATTTTGGTGCGATCGCGCTCTGATTCGACCCCGAATGGCTAGTGTGAAAGCCCCCTAAGCGGGCTGCGAGTTAAACTCACTTCCCCATAAGGCAGTGGCGGCCGGCCGATAGTGGGCGCTAGAGCGCTGCCCTCCCTGGTTAAAAGAGAGAAGAAGAAGACATTTCTTCTATTTTTTTTTATTTTTTTTGAGCCCTAGAAATAAAATAAACATTTTTAAAATGAATAATATTTACTCATTTTAAGTATGTTTGTGTTTCCAATGCACAATATAACGTTAATATATCAAATATAAATAATAGTTTTTCATTCACAGGAAGTCACTAGTAACTACCTCTCAGGCCGGGGCGAGACATATCGCGCACAGCAGGGCGTGCACTGGTTTCATCGCTGTATCCTCGCAGCCAATCAAATAGTTCAACGCAGGTAACGCACTGTGCGTTGAAATATGATGTAATATGATGGAAGCCGGGCGCGTTTTCAAGCGATCTATATCATCTAAGCAAGCAGCGTCTATACTTTCCGTAGCCGCATTTCTCTGAGACGCTCTAGCCGCATTTCTCGGAGACGCTCTCTGATTGGCCGACGTCAGTTTCTACACTGGTTAGGCTTAGTTACTCTTCGAAGTTGGTTAAGGTTAGAGTTTGTCTTAGATCATGACGGCAAGTTCTTTCGACGGTTAAGCTTAGGCACTCTTTCAAAGTTGGTTAAGGTTAGAGTTTGTCTTAGAGCAGGGCGATAGAACACCAGGTAGATTGCAGGCTGTTCGATGCTGTTGTGTTGTGGTGCCTAACCTGGCTAACAAGAAGCTATTTGGCTAGCTGGATGCAGTCTGGACAGTGGATATACATCAACAGTCTGGGACGCGTGAATATTAAAGGCAACCAACTTGTGTTCAGCTTTTCGTTCAGCGTTTCTCTGATTGGCCACACGGCCACGTGACCACCCTAGCACACGCCCTTATCCGCGCTGTGTGTTGTCAGTAACAGAGAGAGACGCGGCAGACGCGGCAGAGAGTGACCGCGGCCGCGCATGCGCATGAGGCTCCCCCAGGTGCTCTGAGAGGTGCTCGAGAGGTGCTCGTTGGTTAATGCCTCGTTGTGTTTGCGTTGTTGGTTAATGCCCGTTGTTGTTGGTTAATGCCATATCGCTATCGCCGCATCACTTAACGCCATAACTAACTGCCTAACTAACTAACTAACTAACTAACTAACTAACTAACTAACTAACTAACTAACTAACTAACTAACTAACTAACTATTTCGCGATGGACCCTGCCGCCAACGTGCAAGCTTTTGTGCCAGCACAGAGCAATTCGCATGTTTCATTGATTAACGCCATTACCTGCTGTGCTGTAGGCGCAAGCAGAGGTACAGTAAGGTACAGTAGGTGTAGGTTACATGTTTCATTGATTAACGCCATTACCTGCTGTGCTGTAGGCGCAAGCAGAGGTACAGTAAGGTACAGTAGGTGTAGGTTACATGTTTCATTGATTAACGCCATTACCTGCTGTGCTGTAGGCGCAAGCAGAGGTACAGTAAGGTACAGTAGGTGTAGGTTACATGTTTCATTGATTAACGCCATTACCTGCTGTGCTGTAGGCGCAAGCAGAGGTACAGTAAGGTACATAATTGTAAGTAGGTGAATTCTACACATCTGACAACGCCATCTGACAATATCATAATGATGTGTTTTCTATATTATATCCACAATCATTCATCTAAAAAATTGTATGGGCGTAAATACATGTTAAGATATTCAAAATCGTCACAGCAGTATAGTTTGTTTATACTTCAGAAGTGATGTACAGTGACGAGTGAATCTGGTAGTTGGTTGTTAAAAACGCGAAACATAATAACGTTACGCTTTCTAGTTCAGTCAGCTAGTTTGTTTATACTTCAGAAGTGATGTACAGTGACGAGTGAATCTGCCTCAACATTATGCTCCGCGCATTTCATAATCAGTCAGCGTTAAAAATGCGAAACATAATAACCTAGTTTGTTTATACTTCAGAAGTGATGTAACGCGTGAATCTGCCTCAACATTATGCTCCGCGCATTTCATAATCAGTCAGCAGCCTGCATCCTCCACTGCTGCCGCTTGCTCCTTGGATTTCATTTGGGACGTGGGACGGCTGCCGCTTGCCTGCCGCGTGGGAGCGGGGGGTCGCGGCCAATCAGAGAAAAGCTGAACACAAGTTGCCTTTAATATTCACGCGTCTGGGACTGTGGGACAGTGGACATATACACTTTATCAAGCCCTCCTGGACCACGTTTCAACTAAACAAAGTGAGTTAATGCGGTCTCTCTCTCTCTCTCTCTCTCTCTCTCTCTCTCTCTCTCTCTCTCTCTCTCTCGCTCTCTCTCTCTCTCTCTCTCTCTCACTCTCTCTCTCTCTCTTTCTCTCTCTCTCTCTCTCTCTCTCTCTCTCTCTCTCGCTCTCTCTCTCTCGCTCTCTCTCTCTCTCTCAACACAGCGTGTTGTTGTTGAACTATAACATTTAATTTCGCCGCAGGTGACGCATAATGGATGAATGAATGAATGGTAACTTGTTTAAAATGACAAGATATATATATGTGTTCATTATTGGATTGATCATTCATGTACTAGTGTAGTATGAATGAACTCGACTTAACGTTGGTAACGTTATGAGTCAGTATTCGCTTGGTCAGCTGTCCGCTTGCCCCCCCCCTTCACCCCCCCCCCCATTCACCCCCCCCCCCCCCCCCGTTCCCACCCAAATGTAGTTCACACCGGCCGCCACTGCCATAAGGGTTAAAAGACACATAGATACGGTACCCAAGAGTGCATTCACCTCTTAGTGCAGCGGCCTATGTTGTCGCCCGCGGCGTGGGAGACCCGTGGGAGACTCTCCCTCTGGGCATCGACAAAATTACACAACGCAAGAGGAGTACCATACGATCGGTCACATATACAGTATATACAGCACTATTGTACATGCTATCATATAGTCATATGGGTAGACTACAGTATGAGGTATCTAATGGCCTTAATTAATTAAACGATTGTGCACAATAGGTTCACTATTTCCACCAGACACGGTAATTAACACGACTACTACTGTACATGCGATGAAGATGAATGAGACACAGTGGTTTGTCTTATAACAATAAGAATTTTCATGCGTCAAAGTAGTTACAGATTATTCACGAACATGAAGAACGGCAGCTGAGAACAGTGACCCCTAGAGAGCGGATCTATACGTCAAAGTAACATTCGATACCTAACCCTAAAGAGCGGATCTATACGTCAAAGTAACATTCTATACCTAACCCTAAAGAGCGGATCTATACGTCAAAGTAACATTCTATACCTGACCCTAAAGAGCGGATATACGTCAAAGTAACATTCTATACCTGACCCTGAAGAGCTGATCTATACGTCAAAGTAACATTCTATACCTAACCCTAAAGAGCTGATCTATACGTCAAAGGGCTGCACGATTAATCGAAAATAAATCGCGATCTCGATTCATAGACCTATGCGATCTCATTTCAAAATTATGATGATTTATTTTTATTTTACTAAGTTTAAAAATAATAATAATAAGGGCGGCTAAGTGGCGCAGTGGGCAAGGCGCTCGCCACTAATGCAGGAGATGCTGGGTTCGAGCGCAGCTCTCGGCGTTGCTTCCGGCTTGGCTGGTTGTTCATACTAATACAATTGGCAGTATTAGGGGGTGGGAAAAGCCGGTGGGTGGGGATCAGACGTTGTGGACAGCGACTCCTACAGGTCGGTTGGTGCGCCTGTACAGCAGAATCAGGAAGTATCGGGGGCAGCGTGAGCCTCCCACGCGTTACTCCTCGCCACTGAGAGATCGCGCTGTGCAGGTGAAAAGATGCGACGGCTGCCTCCTCGTGTACCGGAGGGGACACGTGATGCAAGGCTTGGTCCTCACTGCAGCCGACCAGTGGGAGGCATGGTCTAGCGACGTTCGAGACAGGGGAGGGAAGAATTGGATAATACGAAATTGGGATGGGCGAAAAATAGAAAATGGGGAGAACAAGTGGATAAAAAAATTATAATAATAATAATAAAAAAAAATTTAACTTTTTACTTAACTTTTTTAAATGACGAAAAATAAGAATCGTGTGAGAGAATCGTGATCTCAATTCTTAGAGAAAGAAATCGTGATTCACATTTTAGCAAGAATCGTGCAGCCCTACGTCAAAGTAACGTTCTATACCCTAACGAGCTGAACCCTAACCCTAAAGAGTAACATTCTACACCCTAACCCTAAAGAGTAACATTCTACACCCTAAAGAGTAACATTCTACACCTAACCCTAAAGAGCTGAACCCTAACCCTAAAGAGTAACATTCTATACCTCGCGGGATGAAAGGATATATTTTGCATGAGATACATCATACAGCGGGGCAGGGAAGGAAACAATTAGTATTTTGAACATCAATCAGTGGCTCTAAGTTTCTGCTTCCCGCATCTGGCGAAAGGTGACGTGGGACAAATCTAGTCGTTTGCAAACGTGCCTCTAATTTATTACAGAGAAAGTGAGGCTGAAACATTGAGGGATTACCCCTTTAATCAGACCTCTTAGGAGCCTGTGTCGAGGACCAATTCCCCCGATGGGATGCCTCTTAAAAAGCCAGGAAAATAAAGATTGGCTGCTCTGGTTTTTCACCTCAATCAAAGGGAACCGGGAGGATGGGGAGGGGGGGGGGACCCTCTGATAAATCTAAGACTCATTTACATCTCTGAAAAGTTCCATTTCTCTTCATCCATTAACTCCTCCGAATAAAAACCCACCATCATTTACGCATTTTGTTCGTTTAAAAGGAATCCTCCACGTCTGAGCCTGCAACTTTGGAGCAACACGGATGACCAATCACAAGAGGCGCACGCCTCTCGGAGCGGAACCACAAATAGATACTTTGTGCCACGTTGTAAATCAGGACCTCAAAGAGTATTATTTAGCCTCGAGCTCAGATTGCTTGTTGATCAGATGGTGGGCCGAGTCTAAAAGGAAGGAAAAAACCTTCCCGTAAATCTGGGTATACCTTTTATGTGCTCGTCGTGGAGACCGGCTGGCTGGTTCTAAGTCTCCTTTAGCCGGGCTCTCAAGCTCTCTACCTCAACTCCAGAGGTACACAGGCCCTTTCATGTCGAGGAGAGTGGGGCGTTGTATGACGACTTCCTGACAGGTCTGCTTCTAATGGATGTGCTTTATGGGATGACCGAGCCTATTGTAATTGGTCTTAATGCACTCTAAAAATGGCCCTGCGCAGACATGAAGGCAGAGCAGGAGCTCGCCCCGCCAGCGTTACATCTGCCGCAGCATTACTGTGTGATCCAATGTCATCCAGTGACAAACCAGGTTAACTCTGCTGTCAATTATTTATAATAAAACACAAGATACTTGGTGCACCCTAATGATAAATGATGTGAAATCATAGTGTGTATTCAAGGTAAAGCCTTTGTAGGATTTAGTAGTGGGTAGGGGTAAGTAGGTTTTAGGCTGCGGTGATACAGTAGAAGTGTAATACATATCGCCGCTATCACATGAAGGGCCAGCGAGTTTTCTTTGTTAGATTTAGATCCCCATTATAGCTTTTGCAGAGCAGCCGCTATTCTCCCTGCGGTCCCATAACTTACACGGTGACACCACAAAAATATACCTTCACACTCATCACAATAATATTAAAAACACGTTCAAAAGATAAATAAAATAAAACACCTAAACAAAACAAACACTGCAATTAGACAAAGCACACAGGCAGGCAAACATTCAAACAGAGAGAGAGAGGAGAGGAGAGAGAGATATACTTTATTGCCATTTTAACCCATGGTTGATTGGGATTTGTCTCGGTGCAATGCTCATTCATCATAAAACAGTGGACAAAACATACAGTATAAAAACATGTAATTTCATACAATATAAAAACTTACAAGAATACATACAATGCAAACCCTGAAATAGAAGTATTTCACAAACATTTAAAAATGCTACAGTGCATTAAAGAGCTCTGTGCTCCATTTAAAGTGTATATTGCCTTAAAGCGCCTGTCGGCTGGTGCTAGCCCTTATGGTACAAAGTGCCTGTGCATTAGGACTTGAGTTCAGGTGACGGACAACCTCGGGATATGTGCTATTCTTAAAACGAGATGTCCAAACCAGAGACTTTGGAGTCTTCTACCAGAGGGAAGGGGGTTAAAGAGGTATAGTAAGCAGGGTGAGAGGGGTCACTGATCACCTTCACCCCTTTTATGCCCTCCGACCTGCTAAGATATGCTAACCCCCAGATATCAAGAGTCTCGTAGCATGGTCATTTGGAACAAGAGCAGTTATTTAATTAACTGGTAGTGACAAACCATTAACAATTTTAAGATGCATTCGAGATCAATCTGTTTTACGCGTGTTTAAGATTTCGTGTTAGTTGGTCCTCCAATGCGTCCTAGGGGAGAACGGGGGACGTTGTCACACGGGTAGGTTGTCACATTCATTATATTTCACTACCAGAGGGTCCTGTCTCCCATACTTTGGTATTTAAAAGTCCAGAATTGGGGTCAGAGTTCACGTACATTGTCATCTTTGGAGTGAAACAGCTGAATTTGAGGTGAGAGGACTTTTTGTGTTTTTCATGTCCATTTGTAAATATTTCACTCCTCAGTATTTTTCTTCTAGGCTTTTACACAATTGGTTTATAATGAAAAAATTATTACCCTTAAAAGGTGTGAAGGGATAGCTATAGTTTAGATTGTTGTTAGCTAGCTAACTAGTTGTTAGATGGCTGTTAGCCTTGATGCTATTGTGGTATAATATAATGTTCTCATGTAAATATATTCCCCTCCCCTTTCTCCCCCAAACCTATATCCCCCCACCCCCCATTTGACCTATCAAATGGGACCACATCCCCCCCCTTGTTAACTATATAAGTCTCCCTCCGAGACCAATCCAGGTCTTCTTACCTGGGTCATTTCAGCTGATCACCTGGGGGAAGCCCTCAGCCATTCTCTCTATGTATTCTATCTGTTTGGTTAATAAACCTTGTTATTATCCAAACCTCGGTTGACTGAGAACATTCTTCATCAGGATATCCACAAATATCCCACAATTGGCGTCTACGAACTTGTGACGGACTCTTGCGTCCTACCGGCGTGCTGTATTGTTTCAGCTATACAGAGAAAAGTGAGTATAATAGATGGTCGACCAAAAATTTATGGCAAGGAATTAAAACCTTCCCGCTTTTCCTTGTGCCAGGTGAATATTACAGAATGTTGTCAAATATTGAGATCATGGCTGAGTAAGAATAATGTGCATTAATATATCTGATCTGTATTGAGAATTGTTACCAGGGCAATGCGTGTACCTGGGTCCTTATCTGGACAGAGGTTCTGAGAGGATGGGTTATATGTGCTATTCCCGAAAGTTTAGGCACAAAGGTTGAAGTGCTATTCCTGGTCGAGTTGGAGCCGACCAAAAGCTAAGGCACACAATAAAAGGTTGTTGGATTGCTAACCCAAGTCTAGCTGATGCAGACTAAAATATAGGCAACAAAAGAAGATACGTGAGCTTATTAGATGTGATATCCTTGGAAAACGCTGCTCTGTTAGAAACGATTCTGTGATTCTTTTGGCAAAGAGGCGGGACGAGGACCGAGAAGCTGATAAAGAATCATAATTAGAATTACCAGAGTAGCGTCATAATATTCATTGTTTCAACCTCAAACTAAGCCCACAATCTCTTCCATTCCTGAAAACGATGTATTCGGATTAAATTAACCAATTGATCATACAGATAAGCGGGAAGCTGATTACGCGATGTCCCGGTGTAGTACGCCATACTACACTAAACGGGACATTAGTCGCGAGTTGAAGAGACCGAGAGTATGATTAAACGGTATATTCACATCTAATATATCGCTGGTAAATTTCGAAGTCAGGTTCGGTCGTTATGACTTTAATAACGATGTATAGGTATATCAAGGGATAAATGCCTTGTCGCAGCGGTGCTGGTCGACTAAACGAACAGCGATCCAATACAGTCAGATATACACACACGTTAACTTATATGTATTAATGTTTGTTTGTCTGTTTAAAGTCTCGTTTGTATGCGCACAGTATGCCGACTGATATCGCGCCGAGCATTGAGAGACGAGTTACCGTTATACAGAGAATAACATTGAGGTGCAATTCACGTGACAAACTAGGATAGTAATTTCTGGAACCAACAAAACCGGCCCACGGGAACGACCATTTGGGAAGTATAGTTTTATCGTTTCAGTTTGTTTACGTTTTCACATAAAAGTGACGTTCATTCGGTTACAAAACACTGGTTTAGGTGAATTCCAGGCTATTGAGAGCTCGCAGAACTAGTACTGCAGGAGTGCAAAGCGTTATTTCCGAGGCGAATGGGAACGCACGAACGTGGCTTGGAGCGATGACGTCACGCTATGCGCGCCGTGGAGTTATGGTTTTGTTGTGAGCCTATCCATGGGCGAACGTAAGGTTTAATATCCACGCATAGTATATGTTTTAATTGTATGTGTAAATACACGCTGCAAGGGGGTAATATAAAATGGTTATTCAATAACTGAACTGAACTGTGAGGATCCAACGTGAACACGGCAGCTTTTTCCGGTGAGTATGAAAGAGAACCAGATAGATGCATGACATAACTATCTTCTCATTGCAGTAAACTACAGCTATCCCATATCGCTTGAGTGATTGTTTTTCATTACTATACATGTTATAAGTCACATAAAGCTAACCTCAATGCCTGTTTCAGATTTGTAACATATCACATCATAACTGAACACAACACAATTTATGAGTAACACACTTACTCCCAGTATAAGATGAAGACTAGATGATGTGTGTTTGAACTCAAAATCAAAGAGAACACACTCAAAAATGGTCTTAGAGGAGTGGGAAAATTAACATGTTTTTTGTGTTTACAGGAGAGGCAGACTGAGTTAACTCTAAATTGAATTACAAAGCAGTGTTTAAACACTCACTCAAACCAGCTGAGGACGATGTGGAGTTGAAAGACAATGCAAATGCCTAGAGAGGACCCTGACCACACCTATCCTGACCACACCTATAGGGACTCAACTTAGTATCTCCACTATACTTAGTATAGTAGGAAGTATCGCTTTAGATGCAGATTTTCTCTTAATTACCACGAGACTCAACCGAAGATGGTGTAGAGTTGAGAGACAATCGATTGACCATTTAAAACAAATCTGCATCCAAACACCCACATGTAAATTTCTTTTACAGGAACGAAGACCATAACAGACGCTAGTCAGAGTGGGCACTCGAAACCCACAGGGTATGGCGTGAGGGAGACAAAGAAATGCAAATGCCTGCACTCTGACCACAGGCTTGGTGGACTGACCTGACAATGGATAACAATGGATGGAACCACTTAATTAACATGAATCAGACACAAGTGATGATGTTGCAGTCATGAAAGTCTACCTAATTCCCATACTAACAAAATAACTAACCAGTGTTTTCATCATCTATTTTCAAGAAGGCACACGAATTAGAGATATAATTTCTGAATGAAACCAGACAAAGTAGAAGTGCCCGAGATGAAAGATTAATGATGAAAACAACTTCACTTGAAATCTCCTCCTTCTATTCTCTGCTTATAACCAATAACATGCATGACTATTCTTTTAACAAACTAATACATTTCCATGACTGCAAATATCAACCACCAAAATTGGAGCACAATTATCTAAATGTACAAAGTATACACATACATTGATCATTTAGCTGACACTTTTATCCAAAAGCGACTCACAGGTTCTGTATGATAGGACATCAAAAAGGGCACAACTCTATCAGCTGAGTAACAATGGTCATCAAAGTGTTGAGTGCTACAGTGTAGGTTAGTTTATTAGGACAAATGCATGACAATAAGGTTAGCTAAGGTTAGATTTATTTGTATCAGTTGAAAGCAGGATAATCATTTACACAATGATTATCAAAATGCACAAGGTGTATTAGAGGTAATTAAATTAATGCTACTTAAGAGTACACGAGAAAATGAATGGATGTATTTCATGCAAAATTAACTGGCTGCCTAGAATTTATGTTTTCCCCATGCTAAATTATGACGAGCCACACTGAGACGTGAAGAACAACCGAGAAGTCATGGCGAGGTAAGTATCTTGAAGAAGCACACCATCGTACGCGGCCTGAGGTAAGGTCAACTTCAATTTGACATCACAGATTATAAAGATAAAAAGAAATGTTTCTGATTCCATGCAAAGATCGGATCCAAACAATATCAAATGCATGATGATATTACACAATGAATTGAATTAATCCCAAAATGATTTTCCTCTTTAGCAGAAAGGCGTTGAATCATTTATGTGAGGAGGTTTTCTAAGGCAATTTTATCATCCTCAGATCATATTGGTGAGAGGACACGACAAGTGAGAAGAAGTGAGACGACGCGTGACCTGAACCACGAACGACGGCAGGACCAGGCAGAGAGGAACACAACCCAGCGACATGAGCGACCCACGACAGCATAGGACCACCAGGGACGCCGCCAAGGAGCTGCGGACACAACCAGGACGACGACAGCAACCGTGGGAGAGCCGCCATCCAACCCAGCCACACAACACAGACGTCCCCAAAGGAAGGGGAGCAGAGACAGAAAGGACGACATGCAGCCTCACCCCGGCGGCCCGCGGCAGACCATCTACAGAAGGGAACCAGAGCCCTGACCATCAAGATGGATTCCGATGACAAGATTGCCATCCGTGTGAGAGAGAGCGTCCTACTGACTAGCCACTACACCGGCGGGCCCTCGCCCTCCATCAAGTGGTACCGCAATGACGAGGAGAGGACAGCGAAACCAGCACAACACATTCAAAAACGCCCGCCCCCTCGCCCCTCTAGTACCGCGATGATGAGGAACGGGGGGGACCAACCACCACACAGCACGTTCAAGAACGCCCTGACCACCATGTCTCTAGGCCTGATAGGGGCCAAGCGTGAGCACAGTGGCGGATGTGTGGTGGCGATGGAGAGCAGCGCAGGCTCCAGGAAAAGAGTCTGCAAGGCCACTATAGTTGACCGCCACACTGCTACAGGTGACCCTTAACAGGGAATGAACGGCGACCAGTGAATGTTCCCGACTGCATCGTCAAGAAGAGACATCATCAGAGACCTGTGGAACAAGATACTTCTGAACACACATTGTCCACATTGTTATGTATGTATTGGCCCTGCCACATGACAGACCGAGAACAGATGATCAACACTTCACAAACAAGAACTGTTTCACAGAGTTCATATGTATCTGGAAAATTATTGACTAGGAATATGATGAAATACAATCAGTAAGATTGCATTAACCAATTTTATAATGACAATGAGAAATTATCACAGAGTCACATTGCAAAATGGTATTGTTAAACAGGGCAGAACCAGTTGGATTGTTCCAAGACACCAAGTTTGTTTTGACCATTGATAGTATGCACCATAGAACAATGCATAACGATTATCATAATCACCTTTTATATTAACCACTAGGTTAACGGTTTTCAATTTTATTTTGACACATTAGCCACTAAGGTAATGTCTATTGTAAATATTACTATGTTTGTATATGTACAACCATGACATTAGCTCCCCTGAGTCACGACATGAACGACTGAAGGTATGCCAAGATATGTGCACAGCTATAGCTTCTAATGATTATGTTAAATGTTGTTTGATATCAGAGTTGAGGACCACTCATTGATATAGGTATTTTGAGCGATAAATAAAAGAAAAGGGTGATATCTATTCCCACATCTCTAATATCAAAATAACACAGACCACAGTCCAGTCGATCATGTCATGAATCATGTATGTAAATAATTCTATTTTAAACTGTTATGCCAACCAACAGATCACATCGGCCAAAATTTTCATTATTTTAATTGTTTTCTATTTTATTCATTATCTGATAACCGATGGATTACATCGGTCCCATTCTTTTACCATACCTATTCACTTTCACCTGTTCCAAACAATCCTGATATATTATACATTAATCTCACCCACATTATAAGAAAGAAAAGTGAGTATTGTGGTATAATATAATGTCCCCATATAAAGATATTCCACTCCCCTGTATCCCCTTACCTGTGCCCCCCCCCCTCTCTGTGGAATAAGACATTCCCCTCCCCTTTCTCCCCAAACCTGTATCCCCCCCCCCCATTTGACCTATCAAATGGGACCACATCCCCCCCCTTGTTAACTATATAAGTCTCCCTCCGAGACCAATCCGGGGTCTTCTTACCTGGGTCATTTCAGCTGATCACCTGGGGGAAGCCCTCAGCCATTCTCTCTATGTATTCTATCTGTTTGGTTAATAAACCTTGTTATTATCCAAACCTCGGTTGACTGAGAACATTCTTCATCAGGATATCCACAAATATCCCACACTATCAAGACATTCCAGTTGGGGTTGGTCGTCACATTTTATTTGGGGTTGGTTGTCACATGTTGTGTAGGCTATTATTGTTAGGCCGATTTATTGTGTTCTTATTTTGTTATATAGGATGGCTAAAGATGTGTTTCCTGTTTATGTTCATGTTAAGATGCATTAAGTTATGTATTTGTCAACTTGTCAATGCAATTAAACTTTCAAATTTAGTTCTGCCTTCTTGTCTTCTTTTTAAGATTTTTCCCATTAAAACACATGGTGTGACAACCAACCCCATAGTGTGTGACAACCATCCCCATGATGGGGTTGGTTGTCACAATGTATCAGAGTGTCTTTGATAGGTGATTAACTCCTTGTTACAATACGTTGGAAAATGAGAGGGATACACATTTCAAGCCAACATCTTAAGCTTCAATTTAATGTAGGAATGACTATTGAAAGATGTTTTGACGTCCCCCGTTCTCCCCTATATGTTATTTGTAAGCCACGCATTCCAACACGTTACAAACATGTTATCTTATCCTCTTGATACTGTATGCTCTGATATATGGCAATGATACACCCCAGATGATAGCATGCTATTAATCAAGTGAAATCACTCTTGAAACTCTACTGAAACCGTTCTGGTAGTAAACGTTTTTATTTGGTCCTCTGAAAGACATCAAGGCTGAATCCCAGATGATCATAATCAAATCAAAATCAAATTTAAATCAAATGTATTTGTAAGTCCCGACAACACACGTTAATGTCCCCATGGGCCGGACACGTCTTATTTAAACAAGTCAAGAAGAAACATCACAATAAATCAAGAACAAAACAAAAACCATGAAGTCCAAATTTATTTTAAATAAAATAAATGAATGCAACACTCCCAGACAGACCCCACGCGAAGGTAAGGAAAAACTCACTAAAAGCTAGCAATAGGAAAAAATGCACCACAGGCAATGTGGAGGAGAGAAACCTTAGAAGGGCTGTTCAAGGCGGGATCTCCCTTCTTAGATGTTGGTGATAATAGTGTTGCAATAAAACAGGCGAGACAGTTGGTAAGCATGATAGTATTGTACTAAGTAAAATAAACTCTGTACTCAGAAACATGATACAGTATTTTACATTTAGTCATCTAGCCGCGGACACTTTTATCCAAAGCAACTTAGAAATTGTCAGCAGAAGGGGTACACCTCTGACAGCTAAGGGTCCACAGGAGGGGTACACCTCTGACAGCTAAGGGTCCACAGGAGGGGTACACCTCTGACAGCTAAGGGTCCACAGGAGGGGTACACCTCTGACAGCTAAGGGTCAATGGAATTGTTCGTCCAATAGTGTCGTACTATGAGTACATAGTAGTATAGACATATTAGCATGATAGGTAGTAGAAGTATAGTAGTAAGGTACATAATAGTACCAGACAGTATAAGGTTAGTTCTCTTTTCTTCAATTTATTTCAGATATTGTTTGAAGAGGTGTGTTTTTTAGTAAACGGTGGAAAATTGTCCGGGTTTCATCTGTCCTGACTGTGGTGAGAAGTTCGTTCCACTGTTTTTGATGACCCCCCCCCCAGGAGCTCGGATAGGAGTGCGAATCTTACAGGTGAATTATTTTTTTAATCTTTAAGAAACAAAAAAAACACATTGTTTTGCATCTATAATTAGCACATATTTGATAGACGGGGTTCCCACAGACATTGCTAAATGAAATGCAAGGACTTTCAAGTACTTTTCCAAGCACTATTTTGTCATTTTAAAAGGGCATTTAAAAAGGATACAATTCACTTTTAAATGCGTTATTTTTATTTTAAATCTTTTTTTCAATAGCCTATGTATGGCTTAAAACCAATTTCCGACAATTCGTTTAAACTTTAAATAAAAAAATGTATTTCTTGATTCAGAAACATCTTATCATGGATGAACACTTTCAATGCGAATGGTTGATTTGAATTTCAGTTACTTTTTAAGCACCTTGTTAAAAAAATTGCTGTTTTCAAGGAATTCCAGGCCTTGACCTTTTTTTTGGTCAAAGATCAAGCACTTTAAGCACTTCAAGGACCTTGTGCGAACCCTGGAAAGAATTTCAACAGAAAATACATTTGAAAGAAAAAAGGGGAAAGAATTACACCAGCCAAAAAAAGAGCACTTCTTGACTCCGAGCACATTGTGCTAACCATTGCACTTTACTGTACAGTTTTATTATATGCGTCTTATATTGCAACTGACTGTTGATTGTCACATCCTGGTTGGACGTACACAATCTCATTGCACTGTCTTGTACTGTGTAATGACAATAAAGTGAATCTAATCTATCTAAAAAAAAAGGGCAGGTTTCTGACGCATCCTCTGGGCTCCATGTGAGCCTGTTCCTGCTCAAACACGTGAACTTTACTCCATCCACAACCGTACAACAGCCCCAAGGCAACATTCACCAGAGTTAATTATCACAATAAAATCTCGACGGGGGAAAACGATCTGACCCCTATTAGTCGATTAGTCGACTAATCGGTCGAAAGGAGCCGTAGTCGACTGGCCAACCTCTTAGTCGAATATAAGAAATTTAAAAATTTAAATTAAAATATATTTTTGTATTTTTTTATTTTTTTATCATTCTTTCCAAAAGAAAAGAGGCCTAGAAGCGTGGCTAACGCTAATGGCACGCATACCAGAGGCTAACTGCCTATGAAAACAGGCACAGAGGCACTGAAAGAGAATTTCACCCGTCTAATGAACACACTAGATTAGACAAATATCAAGATGTATCCATCAGTGGACCAATTGCATGCTTTTACAGAGGACAAGAAGCCTTCAGTCGACTCCTTCAGACATTAAGCACCCCCACAGCCCAAATGGAATGATAAAAAATTTAAAATTAAAAAAAAAAATTAAAAAAAATATTAAACATATACTTTTTCATTTTCTTTTTGTCGACCAATAGTCGACTAACGGCAAATTTTGGCCAATCATAGTCGACCATCCAAATCCTTAGTCGGGGACAGCCCTATCCATCCACAACCGTACAACAGCCCCAAGGCAAGATTCACCAGAGTTCTGTGCCACACTAGCTCACGCTCAGCGTCTCATGCATAATCTCGCTTCAGCGTATGCACACTGAATAAATTTCAAATGTACCTTTAAATGCCAGCATTCATCTGGCCACACCCCCATCCGCTCACCTACATAAGCAGGGATGGGCCACACACTCATCTCCTTCGCAAATTTCATCACAAGCAACGTGTTGCTCATATGCCCACTTGACGTGGAGAAAAATATTGCTCTAAGGAAAGGAAGAATAAAGAGAATACGTTGACATCATATCTTTATTTTCTCTCTCACTATTTTAAAACGAGAAAATACGGCGATATTGTCTTCGTACTGGAGTGTCTGGAAGATGCTGATCATTCCACAAACTCCACCGGTTTCGTATTGGGGGTTCACGCCGCTACATACCTCCCAGCTACAGTCTTCTTGGATGCGGCTGGACGGAGTGAAACCCTCCGGCGGTGCAGGGACTGTAGTGGCGCGCCGCTGTTGTGAGAAGCGGTGCGTTCCAGGTTGGGTGAGTAGTGTTTTGCTGGCAGGCTCCACTTGTCTGTTAGTGCTATGGGGACTAATTGACAATGTTATGAAAACCGGCCCCAGGCTAGGGTCCTTTGTTCAGTCTCCTAGACGACAGGAGACCTTGGTCTGAAGCCATTTTAGTTTAACTAGTGGGCCGCGACCATTAACACTGGTGATCCCTATGTTTTCTGGACGAGTGGATTTCTCTCTGTCCCGTGTTAAGCCCCTTCTTTCATATCCAAATGAGAGTATTCCTTCACGAGGAGATATGTGCATGGATGTGCGATAGCGGCAGATCCATGTTCAAGTCAGCTACACAGGCCAGTTTGGTATTGTGCTGATTCCGTTGGGTGTTGGTAAAATCACCGTTGTAAAGCAGTGTTGACATCTTGTTTCTCTTTTCTCTTAAAAAGTGAGGAGAGGTTCAGAACAACGGCCTGTCTGGGTGAGTGTTATGTCATTGTATACATGTTCAGGTGATAGCTGCTTAGCTTACGGTTAGTCGGTCAGCTGTTAGCTGCTGCGTTAGCCTGCTGGGATCGCTGCATGGCCTACTTAGGTTGGGCCTACTGTTAGCCAGTCAGCTGTTAGCTGCGGCGCTAGCATGTCGTGATCACTAGGTAACGTTAGCTTGCTGCTATAGGCCAAGGCCTGCCGCGAGCTCGCTTCTGGTCGCGTGCGCCGTTAGCTCGGCGTCTCGCGAGCAGGGGCAGTAGCGCCCGAACGGTTGGAGCGGCCGTTAGCTTAATGCTACTCTGTTGAACGTGCTTTGATTGTAACATGTTTTACACTCTTGACTACGACGTCATCCTTGACAGGGGATGTTTCGTCGACCCTGCCCTGAGCCAGGACGGCAAGGTTGCGTCAACAAAGAGGACTGTAGTGCGGGTTGGAGCGGCGACGCTGCCCAGTTCGAACAACACAGGAGCGGCTGTGTTCCTACGGTGTCTGTGACTGCACTTCGCTGATCTACGTTCCGGGTAGGACAAGGTTTGACCAGACCTTATAACACGTCTTCTGGTTTTACTTTTCTAAATGTTTTGTGAATAACGATGTTTTCCCAAACGTGTGTTGCTGCAATGCATTTAGGATACGACGCGAGTTATGTGTGAACTGTCTTTGTCACTGGCAGTTAGCTTCTCCGTGCAAATCGGGTTGTTGTTACAGATGTGAAAATGATCTGGTTGTTGTGTGAGAAACATCGTGGTGTTTATATGTACCGTGTACTCACAACTAAGGTAACTAACCTATGAAGCTATGCTTGGTGACAAGTGAGTAAAAGAATGTTCTTTTCTCAGCCTGTGATGACAATGAACAGTGTGTTCACATATTAACAGGTTTTCCTGTTTTAACTGGCCGTATTGAGGGTAAAATAAGAGGATTGTGTTTCCCCCCGGTTCCCTGGGGACTTTTTCATCCTCCTATCAGACATGTTGTGCACTAATTTGTGTCTTTTGTGTGGTAGGGATGCGATGTAACCCTTAAGCTTGATTGCTGAGGTTGTGCTAAAACTGCTGGAGAAACTTTATTTTCCTAAAAGAAAAGATGGTTTGGTCGCTGTCGTGTGTGCTTAGCAAGGCCTGTGGCCGATACTAATCGAGAATTATGTATTCTCTCATTGTGAAAAACGGCGTTCCTCTGTTGAGTGTTTTTGCCATTTTTTGTAGGTGATGATGGGTTGTGTGTGTCATGTGACCTACAACTGGGTTGGACTGGCCACAGAAGCACATGTGTATGTTGGACCGGGGCTCTTAGAGCCCTCTCTATTCTGTGTCTTTTCCTTAGTAAAAATCAGATAGCAGGTTAGCTCATGCGCTGTGTGGAGCTGTCAAACGCTTCATAGAGCTGACTATGACTGTGTCATATTCTCTTTTTGTCATTACATCGTATCATGGGTGTGGGGTCGTAAAGGGGTGAACTGGTAACCTTTCCTCTTCCCCTTGCTTCTGTCGGTCAGGGGTACAGCCCCTGTCCTTCAAGGTTCCCGTCACGTGGCGGTTCGGCACGTTACGGGGGGGGGGGGTAGTTTCCTGGTCCCACGGCCTGGTATATTGGGCGTGTGCACAGCAGGAATTCCCCCACCATAGAGTACGTCACCGTGGGCGTCCCTGTTGGTAGGACTTCCGTGTGCTGTTCAGGTCCATGTGATGGATCTGTTTCAGGGGGGTGGTCAGGGCTCCTCCTCACCAAGCGCCTATTCGGGCCTTCTGTGAGTTCGGACTCCTTCTTCCATGTGAGGGAGCCTCCATCAGAGTACAGTGCCTTCCTCCTCAGATTGTCAAAGTGAGTGGACCCTCTAGAAGGTGTCCTGTTCTATTGTATATGTATTCGATTCAATTCGATTGTTGAGTGTGTATGGGTTCAGTGCCTCTTCCCCGGAGAGCCCTAAAACCAATTTTTTACATGGCTCAAGGTGCAATATGTTCTTTTCAATCTGTACAGCTCGCGTGGGAAGTCTCTCTGGGGATCCCCGTCTCCTTCCTATGGGAGGGTGGTGGGATGTAAAAATTTGAACAATTTTTACCCCTGGCTGTGTAGACTGGGATACATACTGTTGATGCTTCCTTCTTTTCTATTCAAAAAGTGTTGGAGTTAGGAAGTGTCACACCCCTCTTGTCGTTCCCCTGGGCGCCTTGGGGATTCAATGACAGGTCTAAATAGCCTGTTCATTGATGGGGGTGTGTCCCGACGCACGTATAGTGCTAGCTCGCTGTAAACAGGCGACTGACTGGCACGCCTTGGTTGCTTGTGGTTGAAACAGCGTTTTTATAAAGCAACTGAGATGGGGGTTTTTCCTCTTCCGACGACCAAATCCCACGACCTGGGTTGGTTTTTCGACGGATTCTTGTTCATGTCTGGGGGATGATGACGGAATGGATCTGAACATATGTAGAGGGGTCTCACGCCCTTGGGGTGGGCCACCAGGCGCGGTCGCCCGAACGTCTGGGTGGCGCCTTCTTTTCATGTTAAGATCGACACGCATATCTGCCCTTCTCCTGGAGTAGGCATGTCGGCGTGGTTAGGGCACGGGACTGGTTCTGGTCACGCTGGTCCGGATCAGTTGAACCCGTTGTCCGCCGGGGATGCAGATCTGCTGTTCTGGTACCCTGAGGGACTTGGGCTTTTTTCAGGGGGAAAAATGCCAGGTTGGTCCGGGTGTCACAGGGTTAAGCGCTATGGAGACCCTGGTTGGGTACGTTTTTACTCAGCACTGTCGTAATGGCTTACAGCCATGCCATTCTGTACACGCTCGATCTCGTCGGATCTCGGCCGCTACACAGGCAGTGGTGCGGTCGTGGTCACACACGGTTACACGCCGTGTTACTAGATGATCAGTACGCGCGCACAAAGATGCGCTCTATCCACATATTACGACTGCACCACTGTACACAGGTTGGTCCTGGTTAGTACTTGGTTGGGAGACCGCCTGGGAATACCAAGTACGGTGTGCTTAGGGGCTGGTTCTCCATTCTTTTTCGCTCCTCTCTCACGCATGGCGAAGAGGGGCCTGTTGGGGTGGTCTTTGACCTCCTCTGGTGACCCTGTGCTTCCCGTATCGCCAGGCCCGGTCCGAGGTAATGTTCGTCGACCCGTAGGCCTGGGTTAACCCTTTTTTGAAAACTGAGACACTTGTACTGCGGTATAGCCGGTGTATACCCGCAGGTGTGTTTTGGAGTTTTTTCTTGAGGGGTTATAGGAACAACCACCGCATTGGGTAACGCCAAGGTGGTTGATTCCCTGGTGTGTTGGAGCAGTGTCAACTCTCGGGTTCACCGGTTGAGGGTGCCCCTGCACGTTCATGACGTCTGCCAATCGTGTCAGCCTTCTCTGCCTCAACCCCTCTGGGTGGGGGTTTTTAAATGGAGGCTTGGTCATGCAACAACGCCAGCATACGCCCCTTCCGCCGGGGCGGCTGTGTTCAGCTGTCCCCTCTGGCGCCTGTCTCGTCCGCAGTCTCCAGGCTAGGGTTAACAGCCTGTTGCCTGGTTTTTCCCCGGTGCGCTGCCTGCTTCCGTTGGTTAACCTTTTTTGTGTGCTTACGGCCATGCTGACTGCCTGTTCTGCAGGGTCAGTGTGCCAGGCGGTGTACTATTGGGGGGACAGGGCCCGCTCGGCTTACGGCCATACCAACCTGAACACGCCCGATCTCGTCCGATCTCGGAAGCTAAGCAGGTTCTGGCCTGGTTAGTACTTGGATGGGATACCGCCTGGGAATACCAGGTGCAGTAACTGAGGGGCCTTTGTCCGAATACGCTGGCGATGTGGGGGGCGGGGCACTATGTGCCCACCTGGTGGGGTCTTGATGCTGGCATCATGGACTTCTCCGGGCCCCCATTCCAGGGAGTCCAGTCCTTTTGGTGGGTCTGGGTCTTCCTTCGCGCTCCGCTGCTACGGCCTTGCCACGGGGTTGGGTTTGCCCTTGACCCCGTGATTCTGGGGGCAGTAACGAGGTTGTTCCTCCGTTCGTTCCCGGGTGGCATGCGGGTTGTGCGTGTGTGTAGTCGTGGGGTCAAGCCACGGTCTGCTCACCCTGTGCGTTGAGTTGCTTGAGTGCCTCTTCGCACGGTCGGGTCCGTCGCCCTCCCGTGAAGCCACCAATAGGGGGGGTGCCCTCCATTAGGGTGGGTCGGGGGGGCTCGGCCCTCCCTGGTCTGATGGTTGTGGGGGGCCTCAGCAGGGTACATTTGTCGAGCTTCTAGCTCCCGCTCAGCTCCTATTATGCATGAGACGCTGAGCGTAAGCTAGTGTGGCACAGAACGTTAGGTTATAGCTATAACCAAGTTATGTTAACACTAGTGAACGCTCAGCGTCTAGACGCTGCTGCAGGCCCTTGATTTTTCATTGTGATGAAATTTGTTGGGAAGGAGATGAGTGTGTGGCCCATCCCTGCTTATGTAGGTGAGCGGATGGGGGTGTGGCCAGATGAATGCTGGCATTTAAAGGTACATTTGAAATGTATTCAGTGTGCATACGCTGAAGCGAGATTATGCATGAGACGCTGAGCGTTCACTAGTGTTAACAGAACTTGGTTATAGCTATAACCTAACGTTAATTATCACAATAAAAGCTTGACGACGGGGGAAAACGATCCAGTGCGTCTTCTCTGTGGGACAACCGTCCACTGAAACACCAGGATGGATCATCACACACATGCTGCGGCAGATTCTGATAACTCAATAATAAAGCACCGCGCTCGTCCTTCTAACATGTCACACCTGCACTTCCATCGTGGCGCTCCCCCCCCTCCCCCCGGCCTCCGCTGGGGGCTCCCTCCACACACCTGCCCGGCCCGCCTCACCAGCGCGCCAGCTGGGAGCTGAACATCATGCATGCTTAATTAGTGAGTACTTGGAACCTGGGGGAACCGGGATGGAGATTTTTTCCCAATCCATACCGTCCACGCTGTAACATCTTGCAGGCCTGCTCGCATTAATATACATTATGCAGCGTTAATGCAAGAATAAGATACATACGCCAAGGGTGCCGTACGCCGCTCTGCATCGTACTGTACATAATCGATGAGGATCTCGTTTAATTTATGTATTCTACTATGTACAGTAAATATACTATGGCAAGTATGACTTACTACTATAGTGGCTTAATACCTGTATCACTGTACAAATTAATAATACTGCAACTCTGTACATACATCTCGTTAGCACTATTACTCAGTAGTACTAATGCATGTATATTTGCATTTTGTACGTTGTAGTTTTGTATATTATTTTTACTTTTTTTTTTACTGTATGAAGCACAATCTCAGGAGGCTCAAACAGAACCAAGCATTTCAGTGTAATGTAACCTTATATGTGACAAATAAAACAAAACTTGAACTTTTATATATATTACCATATATATATTCTTACCGTATTTATATATATCCACATCTGTCTGTACTCTGTACATACCTGCATATAATCCTTTTTTACATATCTGTAGATACTATATCTGTACATATCCTATACTCTTACTAGTTACGCTGCTGGCCAGTATGACTTACTACCATAGTGTCTTTATACCTGCTGTATCAATGTACATAAGATAAGATAAGATATTCCTTTATTGATCCCCTTGGGGAAATTCAGGCATCATAGCAGCATAGGGGGGAGGGGGGGGTACAGGTAGTAAAACAACACAGTATACAGGTAGTAAAAAACAACACAGGCAGTGTAAACAATTTGATCAATATGGTCAATATAATTTACTATCTGACTAGCTGAGGAATATTCACATTATTCACAGTGTCACATAAGGTGCAGTATGCATGAGGTAGTGTTATAATTTACTATCTACTGAGTATACATTATTCACAGTATCACGGTATCCACTGAAATATACATTATTCACAGTATCACAGTATCACAGTATCCACATAGGGTGCAGTAAGCCTAAGGTAGTGTAGGTTGTCCTCCTTGGGTTCCTATAAGTCCCAGGTCAATGTCTGGTAGCAGTCGCTGTCGCTGCCCCCTGTTGTGGAGCCTGGAGGCTGCTAGTCGCTGCCCACTGTTGTGGAGCCTGATGGCCGCTGGTATGAAGGACTGTCCGAGGCGGTTAGTTGAGTGTCGGGGGGGAATGAGTCTGTGGCTGAACGAGCTTCTCATCTTGACTAGCTCGTCGTAGAGGGGGTGGTAGGGGTTCTCCATGATGGCAGCCAGCTTCCTTATCATCCCCCTCTCTGCCATCACCTCAAGTCTAGGTAGCTCGACTCCCACCACGGAGCTAGCCTTCCTCACCAGCTTGTTGAGCTTGTTGGTGTCCCTTGAGTTGATGTAGCCTCCCCAGCATGCAAAAAGAAGATTATTAATACTACAACTCTGTACATACATCTGATTGGCACTATTACTCAGTAGTACTAATGTATATATATATTATACCCAGTTTAATCACCTGTATATTACTATTGCACTTTACTGTTACATTTGAACTCTGGTTGGACGCCAAACTTCTTTTCGTTGTACTGTACGTGTGCTGTGCTGCATGATAACAATACATTTTGGATCTAATCTAATAAACTATGCTCAGTGTGCCAGATAACAACAAGAATGTTACTCTGAATAATCTCACGAGGGAAACTAAAATAACTGTATTGTTGTTACTCGACATTATCACCGGTGACGTCCACAAACAACAACAAAGGTGATGCTGCAGCATTGTGTCACATTAACCCTTTCACTGCCACACTACAGAAGGTTAACCCTTTACTATCACACTACCGACGGTTAACCTGTGATAGTAAAGGGTTAACCTGCTGTAGTGTGGCAGTGAAAGGGTTAAATTGGGTCCTGTGGAAAAGAAACCTGTGAAAAAAACATGATAAATGAAAGCATATGAATTTTCTCTGTGTATTCTACCTTATATAGACTGCAGAATAAAGCGGCCTAGTCTTGATTTAATGAGCATATTTAACAAGGGAGTCACCACAGGGAGTCTCTGTTGATCAATATTATTGTACACTTCCTATCCAATCAATTTAGTGTTTGCTTATGAGCCATTACCAAGTTTAATAAATTGGGTTTTATTTGAAAAATAAATATATATTATGATTCCCAACACCCAAAGGCATTTATTAAAGCGCACAGAGAAATGTTCCAATGCCATATAATAAGGACAATACATAAATAGGCCATTCAATGGATATAGACGGTGCACATTCCTGAATGATCCAATGGGACTTTACTAAAGTTCAACTGAGAGACCTCCCTTTTGCCTTCATGTCATTTATAACCAATCACATGACACCATTTTAACTCCTCCCCTCTCCTTACTCTCGTGAATATGATCTTTTGCTGCTCCAGCCACGCGAACAACTGCCTCATTGAACTGCTGCGGTCAGGCAAGCGATACCGGAGTCTCAAGGCGAGCACAGAAAGACTCAGAAGAAGCTTCTATCAGGGCGGTCAGGTGGCGTAGCAGAGATTACGTTCGTCACCAACCCCGGAGACGCTGGATTCGCCTGTTAGAATCCAGCTCACAGCTCCGGGGTTGTTACCAGCTTGGCTGGCCGTTCACACTAATACAATTGGCAGTATTAGAGGGTGGGAGAAGCTGGCGGGCGGGTCCGGGTTGTTGTAAACAGCGACTCCCACAGTTCGGTCCGGGCGCCTGCTAAGCGCGGATAGGATCTAAGTGGGATAGTGTGATCCTTCCACACGCTACGCCCTCTCAGTGAGAGTCTGCGCTGCCAGGTGAAAAGAAGCGGTTGATTGGCTAGACGTGTGTCGGAGGAAGCACGTGATAGCCTCCACTCTCCCAGACCGACTGTGGGGGGTAAGTGCGCAGCGACCAGGAAGGGGATTGGGAATTGGCATAACGACTAACATTGGGATGAGAGAAAATCGGAGGAAAAAGGAGGGGGAAAAAGATAAAAAAAAAAAAAAAGAAGAAGCTTCTATCCCCAGGCCATCAGGCTGCTCAACAAACAATAAACACTATGCAACAACCATCAAATGCACACAGCACCCACTCTCCACACTTTAGATCACCTAAACACACTTTATATTTATTGGTAAAGGATTTGCACTACAACTCGTACACCTTACTGTAAATTGTACCTAAATTGTACCTCATCCCATTTCTGCTTTGCACTATATAGTATTGTATATTAGTACATTGCATGGTATATTGTATATTGTATGGTAACTCAGTTACTTCTATTCTGCATAGAACATTGTACATATGTCTATACTGAACACTGTGACCTCTATTTTTACTTTTATTTTACATGCTATACTATTTTATAAATTTTTTTTTTTTTTAATTTCGGACTTTTCCGAGTTTTTGAAATTTTCCGGACTTTTCAGTTTACATTTTTTTTGACTTTTCAGAGTTTAAAAAAAATTACGGACTTTTCCGAGTTTTTAAAATGTTTCCGACTTTTCCGAGTTTAAAAGAAATTCAGACTTTTCAGAGTTTTTTAAAACATTTTGACTTTTCCGAGTTTAAAAAAAAATTCAGGACTAAGGGGGTGTGGCCTAAGGGGGCGTGGTCAAGGATCGGGGGAGTGGTCAACATCAACCAATGAAAGAGGATATCCCTAAGGATCGGGGGAGTGGTCAACATCGACTACATCGAGGACATCCCTACTGAGTACAATGACAGAACCCGCAAGACAGAGGGCGCTGTCAAGCAATTCAGTACTGCTACACAGAGGGGAGATTAAGGGTTAAGTCCATGAGAGGTCATTGGCAGGTCAGCTGTAGCCATGGGCCATGAGCCACACACCTGTTACCTAATTAGGCACGAATGACTTGCACTTTCGATACAATGCATTTCCATGAGGGCAGACGCATGCCTGCATTGTCACAATGATTAAAAGCAAACGATAAGAGATGAAGCGTTGTGAAGCGCAGATGAGCACTTCAAGTAGTAGGTGAAGGGTTGTTTGCGATATTGTGGCATTCCGTCGACAATTGTGGCCTTGGTGGCGATCGGAACACAAGGGGGGAAAAGCGATAAAACCAGCCTTTTCTTAGAGTGCGAACATATTGGTGTCTATGGGGAGGAGAACCTTCAAACAAATGGTCATCAGTTGAGATAGAAATGTCCAATTCCATTTATTTTTCTTTCGTGAGCGAACCGACAGTCGTGTCATCGTTTTGATGTTTTTTTTTTTTCTACGTCCAAAATTTAGATCAGTGTCGCAATTTACCCAAGGTAGTGGAAAAAAATTATTTCAGCTGCCCCACTCTAATTTGCAATGCATTTCCAATGGGACCGAAATGTTCCCATTTAAAGTCGATTCGTAGCCAAACGGTGCGGTGAAACTTTCCGAAAAGCAATAGCGCTGTGACTTGGAGCAAGCCGGTCGTTTTGATACCTTTCACGTGTATGGGGCCGAACGCTCTGGCAGGAGTTGTGTTTGCAAAATTAGCGGAATAAAGAATGGAGCAATGGAGCAAGTGGAGCAGCTGCACCCCCACAATTGAACTTGGGGGAGCAAACATGTGCTTTTGCACCCCCACTTTTTGATCATATGAAAAATATGATATGCCCCCCCCAATATATAAATGTAACCATAACTACGTAATTTCAATCAAATTAATAATACGCAATGACACTTAATAGCAAGTTTTTAAGTTTCCAAAGATTGTGACCCCCCTGCCCCCCCACATTTTAATGGTTTGATCAACTGCCTCCCACGGCCCCTCCCTCCCCCAGCAGTCAGTGGCGCATGCTGCAGGTAGGCTGAGTGTAAATATCACAGGCCACCGAGTGTGTCATTGGAGGCAGACTTTTCCAGTAAGTTGTTCAAACAAAGGATTATGTTAGACATGTCTTTACTATTGAGTGGTAGAACTTCTACCACTCAATACAATAAAAGTGTTCCACCCGTACCGGTCCCGAAATGCCATCTGGTCATACCGTAAATCCTCTAATAGTGGAGGTACATTAACGTTTCCCTCGCATTAGCATTAGCATTAGCTTTAGCGCTAGCCGCTAGCTAACGTTGTCATAATATCTAGATCTGTGGTGTCAGCTGGATGACGTTGACTTCGTTTGCAAACGTTAACGTTCGCTATCTATATGGCAGACGAGGCTGGCGTTGTCTAGTTGACACATTACAGACCATGATGCTATGATAACGTTAGTAGCTAAAGCTACTGCATGTCAACAACTCAATTCGACTGAGGAAGTCGAGAAGGTACCACACACTAAACCGTCCCCGGACCCCACAACCTTTAGACAGTTCCAACTTCAGTGTGTGAATTACGTTAATCCCACAATTACTCAACTGCACTCAATATTTAAATACCAATGCTAGTCTAAATAAATGTAGACAGACAATGTAATATATAGTATAATTATCTTTTTTCTCTTTCTTATTAAAAACTTGGCCTATTTGAAAGGAGATTGATTTAATACAAATAAAAGAGCGAAAAATCAATATACAGTATATATACAATATATATATATATATTAATATATTATTATTATTATTATTATTATTATTATTATAGTAATTGGCTATCATACTGCAATATAAACTGAGTTTTATAGTGAAAAGAGCAGCTTTATTGGTCAAGATTGAAGGCTCTATATTGCAGGAAATTGCACATACAGGTGTTCATTAAATTACAAAAAAACCACCCCTTGCCTGTCACTTAATAATCTTGCACCCCCACTTTCAACTATAACTAGGCGGCCATGCTTACTACCATAGTGTCTTTATACCTGTATCACTGTACATATTAATACTACAACTCTGTACATACATCTGATTAGCACTGTTACTCAGTAGTACTAATTTATATATTCTATATCTAGTTTAATCACCTGTATACATTGTATATTACTATTGCACTTTACTGTTACATTTGCACTCTGGTTGGATGCCAAACTTATTTCCGTTGTACTGTACTTGTGCTGTATGATGACAATACATTTGAATCTAATCTAATCTAATCAAACATGCCCTTGATAATATTGACCGTTCAATGGGGTATGGAAATCTGGCAAGATGATGGTTCTCCTCGCCAAGTCTTTATCCTTGTAGCACCCGCGCAATAACAAAAACAATAAGCAGCCAGTCGATATGTCTAGAGAGTAAAGGACAGAAGATAAGGTGGTTATTCATCAGGAAGCTACTGATCGCATACTGTTACATTAGCAGCTATATTGTGTATTAGCGATAATGTTACAACAATTTTGCAAGTGATGTGAAGGGGTGGTGAAACTATGACTATAGTATTATTGGGACATGCAGTTGGTGAGGTTAGTTCAATTTGCGCACACACTTTATGCCTAACCTTAGTGAAAACTAGACTTGCTTTTTTTCCCCAAATACTGTAGGAATCGTTCCTGTGAGCAACTGGTTGCAGTGACTCCTTAATGACAGTATATTTCTCCTTTTTCCTTTAACCATACAGAGGAGCTGCTGGTCGCAGTGACTCCTTAATGACAGTATATTTCTCCTCTCTCCTTTAACCATACAGAGGAGCTGCTGGTCGCAGTGACTCCTTAATGACAGTATATTTCTCCTCTCTCCTTTAACCCTACAGAGGAGCTGCTGGTCGCAGTGACTCCTTAATGACAGTATATTTCTCCTCTCTCCTTTAACCCTACAGAGGAGCTGCTGGTCGCAGTGACTCCTTAATGACAGTATATTTCTCCTCTCTCCTTTAACCCTACAGAGGAGCTGCTGGTCGCAGTGACTCCTTAATGACAGTATATTTCTCCTCTCTCCTTTAACCCTACAGAGGAGCTGCTGGTCGCAGTGACTCCTTAATGACAGTATATTTCTCCTCTCTCCTTTAACCCTACAGAGGAGCTGCTGGTCGCAGTGACTCCTTAATGACAGTATATTTCTCCTTTCTCCTTTAACCCTACAGAGGAGCTGCTGGTCGCAGTGACTCCTTAATGACAGTATATTTCTCCTCTCTCCTTTAACCCTACAGAGGAGCTGCTGGTCGCAGTGACTCCTTAATGACAGTATATTTCTCCTCTCTCCTTTAACCCTACAGAGGAGCTGCTGGTCACAGTGACTCCTTAATGACAGTATATTTCTCCTCTCTCCTTTAACCCTACAGAGGAGCTGCTGGTCGCAGTGACTCCTTAATGACAGTATATTTCTCCTTTCTCCTTTAACCCTACAGAGGAGCTGCTGGTCGCAGTGACTCCTTAATGACAGTATATTTCTCCTCTCTCCTTTAACCCTACAGAGGAACTGCTGGTCGCAGTGACTCCTTAATGACAGTATATTTCTCCTCTCTCCTTTAACCCTACAGAGGAGCTGCTGGTCGCAGTGACTCCTTAATGACAGTATATTTCTCCTCTCTCCTTTAACCCTACAGAGGAGCTGCTGGTCGCAGTGACTCCTTAATGACAGTATATTTCTCCTCTCTCCTTTAACCCTACAGAGGAGCTGCTGGTCGCAGTGACTCCTTAATGACAGTATATTTCTCCTCTCTCCTTTAACCCTACAGAGGAGCTGCTGGTCGCAGGGACTCCTTAATGACAGTATATTTCTCCTCTCTCCTTTAACCCTACAGAGGAGCTGCTGGTCGCAGTGACTCCTTAATGACAGTATATTTCTCCTCTCTCCTTTAACCCTACAGAGGAGCTGCTGGTCGCAGTGACTCCTTAATGACAGTATATTTCTCCTCTCTCCTTTAACCCTACAGAGGAGCTGCTGGTCGCAGTGACTCCTTAATGTCATCGACGGGGCACCGGTTGAGAGAGTCAACAGCTTCAAGTACCTCGGAGCCTACATATCCGAGGACTTGACATGGACCACACACATTAACAGTGTGGTGAAGAAGGCACGACAACGCCTCTACTTCCTCAGGCGCCTAAGGAAGTTCCAAGTCAGCCAGAAGATCCTTAAGAACTTCTACTCATGTACAATAGAGAGCATCTTGACCGGCAACATCACCTCCTGGTTTGGGAATAGCACTGCAAAAGACCAAAGCAGACTACAAAGAGTGACACGTTCAGCCGAACGCACAATTGGAGGGGGGCTCCCCACCCTCCAGAACATTTACTACAAGCGTTGCAAGGGGAAGGCTAAGAGAATTATTAAGGACTCGAGCCACCCGAACAACTGCCTCTTTGAACTGCTGCCGTCAGGCAAGCGATACAGGAGTCTCAAGGCGAGCACAGAAAGACTCGGAAGTAGCTTCTATCCCCAGGCCATCAGGCTGCTAAACGAACAATGAATGAACACTACACAACAACAACCACCAAACACACATAGCACACACATCCACACGCACACACTCACTTTAAACAAACACACTGTAGCACCCACTCCACACACTTTATAGCACACACCCACTTTAAACAAACACACTGTAGCACCCACTCCCCACACTTTATATTATGGATGAAGGATTGCACTACAACTCGTACACCTTACTGTAAATTGTACCTAAAATTGTACCTCATCCCATTTCTGCTTTGCACTAGATAGTACTGTACATTAGTACACTGCATAGTATTGTGTATTGTATATTATATGGTAACTCAGAACATTGTACATATGTCTATACCGAACACTGTGACCTCATTTTCTTCTTCTAAATTCATGCTATATTATGTTATTATGTTATTTGATACTATCTTGTCTAGCACAGTCTCTGGAGCGTAACAGTAAGAAGCATTTTGTATGAAAGTATTCTGTACTTCTGTATGACAACTATTAAAGAACTTGAACTTGAACTTGAACTAATGACAGTATGTTTCTCCTCTCTCCTTTAACCCTACAGAGGAGCTGCTGGTCGCAGTGACTCCTTAATGACAGTATATTTCTCCTCTCTCCTTTAACCCTACAGAGGAGCTGCTGGTCGCAGTGACTCCTTAATGACAGTATATTTCTCCTCTCTCCTTTAACCCTACAGAGGAGCTGCTGGTCGCAGTGACTCCTTAATGACAGTATATTTCTCCTTTCTCCTTTAACCCTACAGAGGAGCTGCTGGTCGCAGTGACTCCTTAATGACAGTATATTTCTCCTCTCTCCTTTAACCCTACAGAGGAGCTGCTGGTCGCAGTGACTCCTTAATGACAGTATATTTCTCCTCTCTCCTTTAACCCTACAGAGGAGCTGCTGGTCGCAGTGACTCCTTAACGACAGTATATTTCTCCTCTCTCCTTTAACCCTACAGAGGAGCTGCTGGTCGCAGTGACTCCTTAATGACAGTATATTTCTCCTTTCTCCTTTAACCCTACAGAGGAGCTGCTGGTCGCAGTGACTCCTTAATGACAGTATATTTCTCCTCTCTCCTTTAACCCTACAGAGGAGCTGCTGGTCGCAGTGACTCCTTAATGACAGTATATTTCTCCTCTCTCCTTTAACCCTACAGAGGAGCTGCTGGTCGCAGTGACTCCTTAATGACAGTATATTTCTCCTCTCTCCTTTAACCCTACAGAGGAGCTGCTGGTCGCAGTGACTCCTTAATGACAGTATATTTCTCCTCTCTCCTTTAACCCTACAGAGGAGCTGCTGGTCGCAGTGACTCCTTAATGACAGTATATTTCTCCTCTCTCCTTTAACCCTACAGAGGAGCTGCTGGTCGCAGTGACTCCTTAATGACAGTATATTTCTCCTCTCTCCTTTAACCCTACAGAGGAGCTGCTGGTCGCAGGGACTCCTTAATGACAGTATATTTCTCCTCTCTCCTTTAACCCTACAGAGGAGCTGCTGGTCGCAGGGACTCCTTAATGACAGTATATTTCTCCTCTCTCCTTTAACCCTACAGAGGAGCTGCTGGTCGCAGTGACTCCTTAATGACAGTATATTTCTCCTCTCTCCTTTAACCCTACAGAGGAGCTGCTGGTCGCAGTGACTCCTTAATGACAGTATATTTTTCCTCTCTCCTTTAACCCTACAGAGGAGCTGCTGGTCGCAGTGACTCCTTAATGACAGTATATTTCTCCTCTATCCTTTAACCCTACAGAGGAGCTGCTGGTCGCAGTGACTCCTTAATGACAGTATATTTCTCCTCTCTCCTTTAACCCTACAGAGGAGCTGCTGGTCGCAGTGACTCCTTAATGACAGTATATTTCTCCTCTCTCCTTTAACCCTACAGAGGAGCTGCTGGTCGCAGTGACTCCTTAATGACAGTATATTTCTCCTCTCTCCTTTAACCCTACAGAGGAGCTGCTGGTCGCAGTGACTCCTTAATGACAGTATATTTCTCCTCTCTCCTTTAACCCTACAGAGGAGCTGCTGGTCGCAGTGACTCCTTAATGACAGTATATTTCTCCTTTCTCCTTTAACCCTACAGAGGAGCTGCTGGTCGCAGTGACTCCTTAATGACAGTATATTTCTCCTCTCTCCTTTAACCCTACAGAGGAGCTGCTGGTCGCAGTGACTCCTTAATGACAGTATATTTCTCCTCTCTCCTTTAACCCTACAGAGGAGCTGCTGGTCGCAGTGACTCCTTAATGACAGTATATTTCTCCTCTCTCCTTTAACCCTACAGAGGAGCTGCTGGTCGCAGTGACTCCTTAATGACAGTATATTTCTCCTTTCTCCTTTAACCCTACAGAGGAGCTGCTGGTCGCAGTGACTCCTTAATGACAGTATATTTCTCCTCTCTCCTTTAACCCTACAGAGGAGCTGCTGGTCGCAGTGACTCCTTAATGACAGTATATTTCTCCTCTCTCCTTTAACCCTACAGAGGAGCTGCTGGTCGCAGTGACTCCTTAATGACAGTATATTTCTCCTCTCTCCTTTAACCCTACAGAGGAGCTGCTGGTCGCAGTGACTCCTTAATGACAGTATATTTCTCCTCTCTCCTTTAACCCTACAGAGGAGCTGCTGGTCGCAGTGACTCCTTAATGACAGTATATTTCTCCTCTCTCCTTTAACCCTACAGAGGAGCTGCTGGTCGCAGGGACTCCTTAATGACAGTATATTTCTCCTCTCTCCTTTAACCCTACAGAGGAGCTGCTGGTCGCAGTGACTCCTTAATGACAGTATATTTCTCCTCTCTCCTTTAACCCTACAGAGGAGCTGCTGGTCGCAGTGACTCCTTAATGACAGTATATTTCTCCTCTCTCCTTTAACCCTACAGAGGAGCTGCTGGTCGCAGTGACTCCTTAATGACAGTATATTTCTCCTCTCTCCTTTAACTCTACAGAGGAGCTGCTGGTCGCAGTGACTCCTTAATGACAGTATATTTCTCCTCTCTCCTTTAACCCTACAGAGGAGCTGCTGGTCGCAGTGACTCCTTAATGACAGTATATTTCTCCTCTCTCCTTTAACCCTACAGAGGAGCTGCTGGTCGCAGTGACTCCTTAATGACAGTATATTTCTCCTCTCTCCTTTAACCCTACAGAGGAGCTGCTGGTCGCAGTGACTCCTTAATGACAGTATATTTCTCCTCTCTCCTTTAACCCTACAGAGGAGCTGCTGGTCGCAGTGACTCCTTAATGACAGTATATTTCTCCTCTCTCCTTTAACCCTACAGAGGAGCTGCTGGTCGCAGTGACTCCTTAATGACAGTATATTTCTCCTCTCTCCTTTAACCCTACAGAGGAGCTGCTGGTCGCAGTGACTCCTTAATGACAGTATATTTCTCCTCTCTCCTTTAACCCTACAGAGGAGCTGCTGGTCGCAGTGACTCCTTAATGACAGTATATTTCTCCTCTCTCCTTTAACCCTACAGAGGAGCTTCTGGTCGCAGTGACTCCTTAATGACAGTATATTTCTCCTCTCTCCTTTAACCCTACAGAGGAGCTGCTGGTCGCAGTGACTCCTTAATGACAGTATATTTCTCCTCTCTCCTTTAACCCTACAGAGGAGCTGCTGGTCGCAGTGACTCCTTAATGACAGTATATTTCTCCTCTCTCCTTTAACCCTACAGAGGAGCTGCTGGTCGCAGTGACTCCTTAATGACAGTATATTTCTCCTCTCTCCTTTAACCCTACAGAGGAGCTGCTGGTCGCAGTGACTCCTTAATGACAGTATATTTCTCCTCTCTCCTTTAACCCTACAGAGGAGCTGCTGGTCGCAGTGACTCCTTAATGACAGTATATTTCTCCTCTCTCCTTTAACCCTACAGAGGAGCTGCTGGTCGCAGTGACTCCTTAATGACAGTATATTTCTCCTCTCTCCTTTAACCCTACAGAGGAGCTGCTGGTCGCAGTGACTCCTTAATGACAGTATATTTCTCCTCTCTCCTTTAACCCTACAGAGGAGCTGCTGGTCGCAGTGACTCCTTAATGACAGTATATTTCTCCTCTCTCCTTTAACCCTACAGAGGAGCTGCTGGTCGCAGTGACTCCTTAATGACAGTATATTTCTCCTCTCTCCTTTAACCCTACAGAGGAGCTGCTGGTCGCAGTGACTCCTTAATGACAGTATATTTCTCCTCTCTCCTTTAACCCTACAGAGGAGCTGCTGGTCGCAGTGACTCCTTAATGACAGTATATTTCTCCTCTCTCCTTTAACCCTACAGAGGAGCTGCTGGTCGCAGTGACTCCTTAATGACAGTATATTTCTCCTCTCTCCTTTAACCCTACAGAGGAGCTGCTGGTCGCAGTGACTCCTTAATGACAGTATATTTCTCCTCTCTCCTTTAACCCTACAGAGGAGCTGCTGGTCGCAGTGACTCCTTAATGACAGTATATTTCTCCTCTCTCCTTTAACCCTACAGAGGAGCTGCTGGTCGCAGTGACTCCTTAATGACAGTATATTTCTCCTCTCTCCTTTAACCCTACAGAGGAGCTGCTGGTCGCAGTGACTCCTTAATGACAGTATATTTCTCCTCTCTCCTTTAACCCTACAGAGGAGCTGCTGGTCGCAGTGACTCCTTAATGACAGTATATTTCTCCTCTCTCCTTTAACTCTACAGAGGAGCTGCTGGTCGCAGTGACTCCTTAATGACAGTATATTTCTCCTCTCTCCTTTAACCCTACAGAGGAGCTGCTGGTCGCAGTGACTCCTTAATGACAGTATATTTCTCCTCTCTCCTTTAACCCTACAGAGGAGCTGCTGGTCGCAGTGACTCCTTAATGACAGTATATTTCTCCTCTCTCCTTTAACCCTACAGAGGAGCTGCTGGTCGCAGTGACTCCTTAATGACAGTATATTTCTCCTCTCTCCTTTAACCCTACAGAGGAGCTGCTGGTCGCAGTGACTCCTTAATGACAGTATATTTCTCCTCTCTCCTTTAACCCTACAGAGGAGCTGCTGGTCGCAGTGACTCCTTAATGACAGTATATTTCTCCTCTCTCCTTTAACCCTACAGAGGAGCTTCTGGTCGCAGTGACTCCTTAATGACAGTATATGTCTCCTCTCTCCTTTAACCCTACAGAGGAGCTGCTGGTCGCAGTGACTCCTTACTGACAGTATATTTCTCCTCTCTCCTTTAACCCTACAGAGGAGCTGCTGGTCGCAGTGACTCCTTAATGACAGTATATTTCTCCTCTCTCCTTTAACCCTACAGAGGAGCTGCTGGTCGCAGTGACTCCTTAATGACAGTATATTTCTCCTCTCTCCTTTAACCCTACAGAGGAGCTGCTGGTCGCAGTGACTCCTTAATGACAGTATATTTCTCCTCTCTCCTTTAACCCTACAGAGGAGCTGCTGGTCGCAGTGACTCCTTAATGACAGTATATTTCTCCTCTCTCCTTTAACCCTACATAGGAGCTGCTGGTCGCAGTGACTCTTTAATGACAGTATATTTCTCCTCTCTCCTTTAACCCTACATAGGAGCTGCTGGTCGCAGTGACTCCTTAATGACAGTATATTTCTCCTCTCTCCTTTAACCCTACAGAGGAGCTGCTGGTCGCAGTGACTCCTTAATGACAGTATATTTCTCCTCTCTCCTTTAACCCTACAGAGGAGCTGCTGGTCGCAGTGACTCCTTAATGACAGTATATTTCTCCTTTCTCCTTTAACCCTACAGAGGAGCTGCTGGTCGCAGTGACTCCTTAATGACAGTATATTTCTCCTCTCTCCTTTAACCCTACAGAGGAGCTGCTGGTCGCAGTGACTCCTTAATGACAGTATATTTCTCCTTTCTCCTTTAACCCTACAGAGGAGCTGCTGGTCGCAGTGACTCCTTAACACTTTCCGTGCCACTCACGAGATTTCTCTGGTTTTTTTATAGGTGGTTGCTAGCCACTCACGAGATTTCTCTGATTTTTTTTTTTTTTTTTTTTGCGATCTGAAAAATTCTTGCATCACCCGAGCCTACCCGAGTATAGCCGAGGGGCGCCGGCGATAACTGTGGAAAAAAGCGGCCCCTGTCGTCTCCCAGATGACATAAGTGATTTTGGAATGGACTCAATGAAAATGAATGGGGGAAAAAATCCGGTACTCCACATTTTCCAGTTCACTGATCCAGCCGGGGTTACCACAGTTCATTCTGGAACCTCAGATCCCCGTTGATCATGGAGATCTACAGTATCGCGTTGGATCCATACACGTATTGATTTTTTCGAATGGTGATCAGGAATTGGAATATACCAGTTGGATACCATCTGATGTCAGGTAAGGACTCTATGTTATCAGTGTTAGGATAATCAGAGTAAGTTTGATGAAGTTATAAGCTGTTTTGTGAAATGTCCTCTTTCGGTTTCACTGTAAAAGTCTGTGAGGAAATCAACGGAGCGATTATCAGTGCGCGGCCGTAATGTGCTTGCGTGCACGTATAATATTGATCATCTAGCGTTTATTTGAAAACGATTCATAAAAAGGCCGACGAATATCAACAATGTGGAATATTCCACTAAAAGACGATTTTCATATTTTTATATCAAAACGGGGGCTTTTCTAACTGCTCTGAAACGGAAACAACGCGATAAAAAAAACAATCTGCCTTCACAGCACTGACTGGAAAATAGTATTTGATAATGCGATGGGCAGATTAGACACATAGCCATAATTTAAAACATAGATTAGGCGATATTAACGTTAACATTGGCGCCGATGGTGGCATTCAGCCGGTAAAACGGAAAACCAGGCGTGGCGCTCAAAGTGTTGACAGTATATGTCTCCTTTCTCCTTTAACCCTACAGAGCTGCCGGTCACAGGGCCTGCAACACCTGCAGGATGTGATCGTCTCCCACAGCTAGTCAGTGATTTATAAGAAGAAGATTATTATATTATTGTATACATATATATTATTATTAGGGATGCTCGATATTGGCTTTTTTACCGATACCAATATACCGATATTGTCCAACTCTTAATTTCCGATACCGATATCAACCGATATCAACCGATACCGATATATGCAGGGTTTCCCCCCCCAAAAATGGAATAATTTCAGGTAATTAACATTACATATCTCTTGTTGTGGAATTAACACAACATTATGCATACAGAAAACCAATACCGATATTTTCCGATATCACATTTTAATGCCGATATCGGCCGATAATATCAGACATCCCTAATTATTATATTAAGATTATTGTCAATGTACACAAGGCAATCGAAATTCTCAGAGAGGTCAGAGTGCAGGGTCGCCCGCAGTGCAGCGCCACCTGGAGCAGTTTTGGGGTTCAGTGCCTTGCTCAAGAGCACGTAGGCAGAGATGGTGGGCACCGTAGATGTAACACCAGCCACCAGCTCACAGCTGGGATACACCCTCAGTGGCGGGAATCGAACCGGCGACCTTTCGGTTACCGGGGCCGGCCTCTTTAACCTCTAGGGAGGCCAAATCCTGCCTCCCCTATAATGGCAGGAGACATCATCCTATATCATATCTCTCCTATTCTTCTGTTCAAATCCTAACTGAACACAGCCACTATAAATGGTGCATTTATATAACAGCTTTTATCCAAAGCGCTTTACAATTTGTTACACATTGATTTGACCCGTTCACTCACACATTCACACACCGACGGCCGAGGCGACCACGCAAGGTGCCGACCTGCTCATCAGGAGCAATTAGGGGTTGAGTGTCTTGCTCAAGGACACTTCGACACGCTGCCTGGGAGGAGGAGCGGGAATCGAACCGGGAACCTCCGGATTTACCAGACGACTGCTCTCTCTACCCCACTCTTCCTGCGAGCTATACTGATCGCAGCGGCTATACTATATCAGCCGGAATTCGATTTGCCTCCAGCAATCAAGCGGTCGCGGCAGTGAGCGACTCTATTTACGGCGGACCTCTTGCTATTCCCGTTCCCCCTCTCTAACCCGTCAAGTAGACTATCTATACCGACCGCAGTGTCTTCAGCAGAATCCCTCCCTGCCTCTCCCCTCACGGGCATAATCCCAGCAAGCTACTGGTCGGTAGCATCACCATCAATCAAGAATTGTTATCCTTAGTTGTCCCCCATCAAATCCTAATTTATCTGACCCGTCCATGGGCTTTGTTCCAGTGACACTGGTCGAAGTGGCCCCATTATTGGCGAGATACCATCATCCCTCTGCCATCTACAGGGCAGGGCTTTCTCAGTACAGTGCTCAGCGTCAGCGATTAGACTGGATTCAAATGTATCGTCAGCATGCGGCACAAGTACAGTACAACAAAAATAAGTGTAGCCTCCAACCAGAGTGCAATAGTTATATACAATGAATTATTAAACTGGGTATAAGATATATAAATGAGTACTACTGAGTAATAGTGCTAATCAGATGTATGTACAGAGTTGTAGTATTAATATGTACAGTGATACAGGTATGAAGACACTATGGTAGTAAGTCATACTGGCCAGCAGCGTAACTAGTAAGAGTAGGTCAGGGATATGTACAGATATAGATATAGTATCTAGGTAAAAAGGATTATATGCAGGGATGTACATACAGAAGGAGATAGATATATATATATACGATAAGAATTAGGGATGTTCGATATTGGCTTTTTTAACGATACCGATATACCGATATTAGTATTAACAATTAATCAAAGATCGATTGATTGATCGTTAAGGACCAGCCAGTCACTAGAGTGGGTTCCATAGGGTTCCATAGGTACCAAAGGAGGTAGCTTACTAATAATGATGTAGTATAAGGAGGTAGCTTACTAATAATGTTGTAGTATAAGGAGGTAGCTTACCAATACTGATGTAGTATAAGGAGGTAGCTTACCAATACTGATGTAGTATAAGGAGGTAGCTTACCAATACTGATGTAGTATAAGGAGGTAGCTTACCAATAATGATGTAGTATAAGGAGGTAGCTTACCAATACTGATGTAGTATAAGGAGGTAGCTTACCAATACTGATGTAGTATAAGGAGGTAGCTTACCAATAATGATGTAGTATAAGGAGGTAGCTTACCAATAATGATGTAGCATAAGGAGTATAAGGTAGTATAAGGAGTTGTCTAATCAACGCCACTGCCTAGTTTATATTGTATAAACAAACAATAAAATGAAAATGCAATTCCTATAAAACACACAGAAAATGCTTTACAGACACGTGGGAGCAAAGATATAACCCTACCTGGATGGAGTGACGTTTAAAATTAAATGCAGCAGCGTGATAGGCTCACAGGCACACACTTCTCTGTGAGCATTAAAAAACATTCTCCTAAGGAGTGAGTTGGAGGGTGGCTAAGTCGCGCAGTGGGCAAGGCGCTCGCCACCAACGCAGGAGATGCTGGGTTCGAGCCCAGCTCTCAGCGTTGCTACCAGCTTGGCTGGTCGTTCATACTAATACAATTGGCAGTATTAGGGGGTGGGAAGCTGGTGGGTGGGGATCGGACGTTGTGGACAGCGACTCCTACAGGTCGGTTGGTGCGCCTGCGCAGCAGAATCAGGAAGCGACGGGGTCGGCGTGTCCCTCCCACGCAGACCCTCGCCGCTGAGAGATCGCGCTGTGCAGGTGAAAAGATGTGACGGCTGCCTCCTCGAGTACCGGAGGGGACACGTGATGCAAGGCTTCGTCCACATTGCAGCCGACCAGTGGGAGGCATGGTCTAGCAACGTTCGAGACAGGGGAGGGTAGAATTGGACAATACGAAATTGGGATGGGAGAAAAAATAGAAAAATGGGAGAAAAAGTAGATAAAAAAAAAACGAGTGAGTTGGACAACGTTCCACTGTAAATTGTGTGCAGTTTATTCACTCCATGGAAACAACTATGAACGCAGCAATAAAGGTCTGGTTTCTACAGCTAATAATGTTACATTATAATAACCAGTCCGTTTACATTTCTGATAACGACCTCACTGCATAACTCAGACAAGCATAATGTTCAGATAAGCTTATTATTGTTGAATGCAGAGGTTCTGTGTAGGATTGTTAGTAACTGTCTAACTGCATATATAACTGTTTCCACTAGTAACTGTCTAACTGCATATATAACTGTTACCACTAGAGAGCGCTCTAGGCGGAGACTCTCAGTAACACCACCAGGTGGCGAGTATAAATAGAGGTGTCTCCTCCCACTTCTTTCTCTTCCCCCCAGTCTCTCAGTGAGAGAAGACCTGTAGTGTTACTGCTCTGTGAATAATAAACCACGCCAGTTAAGGCTCAAGATAGAAACCATGCCTCCTGACCAGATTATTGTCGCCCTATAGCCAAATTCTGTTAACAGGTTATGGGCCCAGATAACGCCGGGGCGAAATAATAAGGGTACTGTAGCAAGCTTAGCTAAAGTATAGGCTAGGTTAGTGCCGGGAGCACCGCGTGGCTAGACGCTAGGCCAACAAGAGCTAAAGCTAAGCCTACCACCAACGAAGAGGATGGAAAACAAGGGAAGGGGCAAATGGCCCTCATTCAATGGAAAAGCAGAGGACTATGAGCTCAGAGAAGAGCGCATGCTGTGCTGCATGCACGGTGCGGGACTGAAGGAGACGATCCTGGCAGCCCCCATGGGAGAACTGACGGCGGAAGAGCAAGCCCTGGACGACCAGCGTAACGCAGACGCGTACTGTGAGTTAGCGCCGCTGCTCGACGACACCAGCCTGGGGCTGATATTCCGCGACACTAAAGACCGAGGCCGAGAAAGCCTGGAGGTGTTGAGAGAGCATTACATCGGGCGAGGAAGACCCAGAGTCGTGGCCCTCTACATAGCACTAACGGCCCTGTGACCGAATACGTCAACAGAGCGGAGCAGATCACGACGCCATTGAGGAGTGCCGGAGAAGCACCAAGCGATGGGCTAATGATGGCGATGATGATGAGAGGACTACCGGAGCTGTACAAACCACTCACATTCCTGGTAACACACGGTTCAATGGACATGACGTTGGGACAGTTCAAGGCTCTCTCCCGCGGAGGCGGGAGAGAGGGTTCTAAAGGCGACGCCAAGGGAGAGGATCAGGATCACGACGGAACTGGCGTGTTGGCGATGTGGAGAGAAAGGCCATCGGAGAAGCGACTGCACAAAGACTGTCTGGTGTAGCTTCTGCAAATCCATGGGGCACACAGACAGAGCGTGCATGAAGAAACACGACCAGAGCGCGCGATACGCGCATGGGCAAGACGGCGGCCATGGACGAGACAGAGGCTACGGACAAGATGGCGGCTACGGACACGATGTCGGCGACGGTCGACGTGAGACGGATCGAGACGACGCCCGGAGAATAACGGGACAAGAAGACTGCGCTTTCAGGGCGCGGACGGCGTGCACCGCCGGACCCGCCCAGCTACAGCGAGCCCAGAAAAGGGGACTGATCGTGGACACAGGTGCGTTGTCCCATGTCATCAACCACAGGAGTCGGTTCAAGAACTTTGACGACACTTTCCACCCGGAGAGGCACTGCATGGAGCTGGCAGACGGGAGACGCACCTACGGATTGGCGCAAGAGAGAGGAGACGCACAGGTATGCCTCACGGACAGTAAGGGGCGCCGGCGTACGGTGACGTTAAAGAACGCTCTCTACGTACCATCGTTCCCACAAGGATTATTCTCTGTAATAGTTGCTACTGCAAGCGGTGCCAAGGTATTCTTCGATAAAGGTAAAATGTTCTTGTAAGAACCTGACGGTACACGGTTTGACATAAAGATGTACCAGAGAATATATTATCTGCAAACGGAGTGTAATGACAACGACAAGTGTAATGATAATAATGATATGTGTAGCGTGACGGCCAGTCACAATATTCAGACATGGCACGAGCTTATGGGTCATTGTAATTACGAGGATTTACTGAAACAGATCAGTGTCAGAAGGCATGCACATTGAAGGAGAAAAGCGTAGACCTGACAAAAATTGTGCAGAGTGCAAAACGGGGAAGTTTACTCAACCGAGATACAGAAATCCCACAGACAGAGTAAGGGTACCACTTGCATTAGTTGACATGGACCTAGCCGGCCCAGTAAGCAACGAGTCCATAGGAGGCTTTGGATATGTACTGTCTTTTACAGATGTGTGCACAGGGGCAGTGTTTGTTTACTTTCTCAAAGCAAAGAGTGACACACCCCAGGCCACGGAGAGATTCCTGGCAGACGTAGCCCCTTATGGTAACGTAGGATGCTTGAGGTCCGACAACGAAACCGAGTTCACAAACAGAGAGTTCCAATCACTGTTGAGAAGGTATAAGATAAGACACGAGACGTCACGTCCATATCCCCCACACCAGAACGGGGTGGCAGAGAGGGAATGGCATAACCTTTTCGAAATGGCTAGGAGTAAGCTAGCAGATAGTAACTTACCTAAGAGCCTATGGCATTATGCGGTGCAAGAAGCCGCTTACACCAGAAACAGGTGCTTTAATAAGCACTTGGGCACCACCCCGTATACAGCACTGACAGGAAAGTAACAGTTACCCTACACTACAGTAACTCACCTTTCCCCACAGACAGCCATTAGCGGACCGAGGAAGGAGAGCGCGGGCCGCGCTGATGTCATCACAGGTTAGAGGTGATAAGACTGATTGATTGATTGATTGATTGAACATTTAATTAACAGATTGCAGAATGGGTACAATACAGTACAGCTCAATACACAACCCTTTCACTGCCACACGACAGCCGGATGCAGAGCTAATGATGCTAATGATGGAGCATCGCCGTCGGTTGTGTGATAGTAAAGGGTTAACCTTCTGTCGTGTGGCAGTGAAAGGGTTAAGGGGATGCAGACCAGAGAAAGACTTTTGTCTTGTTTACATCAGGGTCCCCCATTTTCAATTCATCATAAATGACTCCAAAATTATAATTAAGATAACGAATAAAAATAACCAAACGCTCCAAAAACGATGTACTGTTGAAAACATTACAAAAGAAGAAGAAAAAAAAGATGGAATGATTCAGGGACTTTCGGTGGAATGCATTATACTTTGCATACCTTTTTATATCTACTACACTTGCAATGTATTTGTGGATGCATCTGTACTTAATATATATAGACAGACAGACAGACAGACAGACAGACAGACAGACAGACAGACAGACAGACAGACAGACAGACAGACAGACAGACAGACAGACAGACAGACAGACAGACAGACAGACAGACAGACAGACAGACATACAGACACAGACAGACAGACAGACAGACAGATATATAGACAGATAGACCAATATAAAACAATGACCATGTAAGCAGTAAAAAAGCATTTACAAAGCCCTAAAGAAAGACTACTCATCACAGTGGCGTTATGGCCACATCTTCCCCGCCAATAGCGCCTAAGAAGTCATTTTGGACAGGAGGTTCAATTTCCAATTCCTTTTATTGTGTTTTATGGGCGCAATCTTGTCGCTGGTGTGACACTATTGACTGTGAGGTGACAACCTGACCACGACGACGCCGCAAGCCGCACGACCCCTCGTCCAACTGGTTTCTGGTGGACTGTGTGTCCTGTCCCTGTGTGATCCCATTCATTCTGACACGGAGCATATACTGTAGGTGTCGTTTTTGGTGTGGGGTGCAGGGGACAGGTCCCCCTCAATACTGAGAAGAGGTGAATCTGTCCCCCTCAAAGAATATAGCTAATATGAAAGACAACCTCCCCAAAAGAAGTAAACAAAAAAAGTGGGTCAAAACATTTAGATAATCCTTCTTACCTGTAACTATATATATTAACCAACAATTTCAGAGCCTTGCTGTGTTATATTCCATTATATTTGTGTCAGCGGGTACTTGAATGTTTCCACCATGAATTGATGCAGAAAAGGCACAAATTGGTGCAGAAAGGTCCACCAGAATGCAGGAAATTAAGTGTCTGACGCTCTAAATATCCAGACCCTTTCACTACCACACTATAGATGGTTAACCCTTTCACTGCCACACTACAGAAGGTTAACCCTTTCACTGCCACACTACAGAAGGTTAACCTTTCACTACCACACTACAGAAGATTAACCATTTCACTACCACACTACAGAAGGTTAACCATTTCACTACCACACTACAGACGGTTAACCTTTCACTACCACACTACAGAAGGTTAACCTTTCACTACCACACTACAGAAGGTTAACCTTTCACTACCACACTACAGAAGGTTAACCCTTTCACTACCACACTACAGAAGGTTAACCCTTTCACTACCACACTACAGAAGGTTAACCCTTTCACTGCCACACTACAGAAGGTTAACCCTTTCACTGCCACACTACAGAAGGTTAACCTTTCACTGCCACACTACAGAAGGTTAACACTTTCACTACCACACTACAGAAGGTTCTATGTCGTTATGGCTTGCTCAGCACCTGTCTGCATATATCTCGCTTCAGCGTATATACACACCCCCATCCGCTTACCTACATAAGCAGGGGTGGGGCCACACACTCATCTCCTTCGCAAATTTCATCCACAAGCGAGTGCCTGCTATATGCCCACTTGACGTGGAGAAAAATATTTAGTCTGAGGAAAGGAACAAGGAGATACGTTGACATCATATCTTTATTTTCTCTCTCACTATTTTCGAGAAAATACGGCGATATTGTCTTCGTTACTGGAGTGTCTGGATCATTCCGACCTTCAACGGCTTTTTCGTATTAGGAGCTCACGCCGCTGACATGCTTCCCAACTACAATCCTCCTTGCTGCGGCTGGATGGGGTTACCCTCCAGCAACACAGGTGGACTGTAGGACACACTGACTATTATGATAAGCGGTTGTTTCCAGATTGGGTACGTACTGTTTTGCTTACGAGCTCTGGTTGTTGTTGATGCTGTGGGGGTTAGCTAACAATTTACGAAACGCCGACTCCAGGCTAGGGTCCTCTGCTCGGCTTAAACGGCGGTCGGGGGATCTTGGTCTGACGCCCATGATGGTTAATCTAGTGTGCCGCGCTAGGTCCTGGTGATCCCAGGATTCTAGAGCGGATGCTTCTCTGTCCCGTGCAGGCCCCATCTTTCATATACAAATGAAAGTATACCCTTACGAGGAAATGTGGGCATAGGATCTTCTTTATCGGAAGTTCCATGCTCAAAGGGCCCCGTATATGTCTGGACCACCGTTGACAACAGTATTCTGACATTTCTTTTTCTTTTCCCTGTTAGGGGAGGGATTGGGACAGTGGCCTGTCTGAAGTGTGGCTTGTTATGTCATTGTATACAGTTCAGGTGATAGCTGCTTAGCTTGCGTGCTAGTTTGTGGACTACTGTGCTAGCCAGTCAGCTGTTAGCTGCGCAGCTGTTAGCTGCGGCGTTAGCTCACTGTGTTTACCAGGCTGGTATACGTTAGCTTGTTGCTATCAGCCGAACGGCTGTTAGCTTAATGCTACACTGTTGAACGTTTTCTGTGACTATAACATGCCTTAAACACTCTGACTACGACGTCATCTTTGACAGAGGATGTTAGTCGAACCTACCGGGAGCCCGGCCAGCGAGGACTGCGTCAACATGGAGAACCGTAGCGGCTGGGTGGCGCAGCGACGCTGCCCTCGTCGTCAACACAGGAATGCTGTGTTCAACGTCGGTGACCCGTTAGCCAGATTGCAGTTCGCTTGGCCTGCGCTCGGGGTAGGAAGGTCCCGTGGACCTTAAACACTTCTTCTTTCCTTCCCTTCTAAATGTTTTGTAATAACGATGTTTTCCAAAACGGGTGTTGCTGCAATACATTGAGGATACGATGCGTGTTGTGTGTGAATTGTCTTGTCACTGGTATAGCTTCTCTCCATAGAAATCGGGTTGTTGTTTTACATGTGTAAAAATGATCTGGTTAGTTGTGTTGAGAACATGTGTGTTCATGTACCGTGAACTCACAACTAAGGGGGTTAATTAACCTATAAAGCTATGCTTAGTGACATATGAGTGAAGAGTGAATTCTTTTCTCAGCCTGTAATGACAATGAACAGTGTGTTCACATATTAACAGGGTTACCTGTTCAACTTGGCCGTATCAAGGGTAAGGTAGGAGGGGTGATCCCCCCTGGTTCCCTGGAGCTTCCCCACCCTCCTTTCAGACATGTTGCTTACAATATACTGTGTCACTGTGTTTGTGGGGATACGATGTAACCCTTAGCTTAATTGCTGGGGTTGTGCTAACCGCTTGAGAAACTATATTTTCCTAAAGAAAAGATTGTTTGGTCGCTTATCGTGTGTGCTTAGCAAGGCCTGTGGCCAATACATAATCGAGGATTCTGTATTCTCTCGTTATGAAAAACGGCGTTCCTCTGTAGCAAGAGTGTACTTGCCATTTTTTGTTGTGATGTGTGTGTCTTGTGATCTACAACTGGGTTAGGTTTGGCCACAGAAGCACATGTGTAAGTCTGGTACCGGGGCTCTTAAGGGGGCCCTCTCTATTCTGTGTTTTTTCCTTAGTAAAAATCAGATAGCAGGTTAGCACATGAGCTGTGTGAAGCTGTTAGACACTTCATGTAGCTGACTATGACTGTGTCATGCTCTTTTTTGTCATTACATCGTATCATGGGTGTGGGGTCGTAAGGGGTGAACTGGTAATCCTTTCCTCCCCTTTTTGATTGGTCAGGGGTTAAAACCTCCTGTCCTTCAAGGTTCCTGTCACATTGCTGTTCGGCACGTTACAGGGTAAGAGGGGGGGGGGGGGGGGGGGAGTTTCCTGGTCCCACGCCCTGGAAGATTGGGCGTGTGCACAGCAGAAATTCCCCCGCCATAGAGTACGTCACTGTGCGCGTCTCTGTTGGTAAGACTTCCGTGAGTTGTTCAGGTCCATGTGATGGATCTGTTTCAGGGAGTTGTCAGAGCTCCTCCTCACGAAGCTCCTCCTCGGGCCTTCTGTGAGTTAGGACTCTCCTTCCCTGTGAGGGAGCCTCCTCAGAGTTCAGAGCCTCCTCCTCAGATTGTCAAGGTGAGTAGAACTTCAAAAAGGAGTCCTGCTCTATTGTGTGTGTATTCGATTCAATTCGATTATTGAGTGTGTATTGGTTCAGTGCCTCCTCCTTCGAGAGCCCTAACCCAAATTTTACATAGCTCAATGTTGCAATATATTCTTTTCAATCTATACAGCTTGCGTGGGAAGTCTCTCTGGGGATTTCCATCTCCTCCCTATGGCGAGGATGGTGGGATGTAAAAATGTAAACAGTTTTTACCCTCAGCTGCGTCACGTGGGATTCATGTCAGTCTGTGTTTCTTTCTTTTTTGAATAAAAAGAGGAAGGTACATGAAGCACGGCGGCTCCGTGTCGTTCTCCCAGGTGACTTGGAGGAACAATGTTTGGTGTCTTGCTAGACTATCCATTGATGTGTTTGGGTCTCGACGCATACATAGTGCTGGCTCGGTGTGTTTCTGTTAAAGAATCACACAGGGGCTAAGTGCGCCTTGGTTGCTTGTTAAAACACCGTTTTTATAGGGCAACTGGGATGGAGTTTTGTCTCTTCCAAGTGCCAGTTTACTAGGTTGTCTCAATGAATTCTCGTTCATATCTGGGGGATGTTAACGGAATAGATCTGAACATAGGTAGAGGGGTCTCACGCCCTTGGGGTGGGACACTGAGCACGGTCCAAATGGGACCGTCTGGGTGGCGCCCTCTTTTCATGTTTTAGATCGACACGCATACCTACCACCTCTTCTGGAGTGGGCATGTCGGCGTGGTTAGGACACGGGACTGGTCTGGTCGCGCTGGTCCAGGTCAGTTAACCCGTTGTCCGCCGGGGATGCAGATCTGCTGTTCTGGTACCCTGAGGGACTTGTGCTTTTTTCGGGGGGAAAAATGCCGGGTCGGTCCGGGTGTCACAGGGTTAGGCGCTATGGAGACCCTTTGTTGGGTACATATTGTACTCTGCACTATCGTAATGGCTTACGGCCATACCAACCTGTACACGCCCGATCTCGTCCGATCTCGGACGCTACGCAGGTTCGGTCCTGGTTAGTACTTGGTTGGGAGACCGCCTGGGAATACCAAGTGCGGTGTGCTTAGGGCTGGTTCTCCATTCTTTTCGCTCCTCTCTCACGCGTGGCGAAGAGGGGGCTGTTGGGGTGGTCTTGGACCTCCTCTGGTAACCCTGTGCTTCCCGTGCCGCCGGGCCCGGTCCGAAGTAAAGTTTCGTTGATACCGTAGGCCTGGGATAACCCTTTTTTGAAAACTGAAACACTTGTACTGCGGTATAGCCAGTGTATGCCCGCAGGTGTGTTTTGGAGTTTTTTCTTGAGGGGTTATAGGAACGACCACCGTCTGTACAGAGAGGGTAGTTGATTCCCTGGTATGTTGGGGCAGAGTCAACTCCCGGGTTACCCGGTTGAGTGTGCCCCTGCACGTTCATGACATCTGCCAATCATGTCAGCCTTCTCTGCCTCGACCCCTCTGGGTGGGTTTTTTTTAATGGAGGCATTGTCATGCAACAACGCCAGCATACGCCCCTTCCGCCCGGGGGGCTGTTTTCAGCTGACTCCTTTGGCGCCTGTCTCGTCCGCAGTGCTCCAGGCTCAGGTTACAGCCTGTTGCCTGGTTTCCCCGGTGCGCTGCCTGTTTCCGTTGGTTAACCTTTTTTGTGTGCTTACGGCCATGCTGACTGCCTGTTCTGCAGGGTCAGTGTGCCAGGCGGTGTGCTATTGGGGGGAAAGGGCCCGCTCTTGGAGGGGCGTTATCCGAATACGCTGGCGATGTGGGGGGCGGTGTCCCTAAGTGACCACCTGGTGGGGTCTTGATGCCTGGCGTCATTGACCTCTCCGGGCCCCCGTTTTCCAGGGGATCCAGTCCCTTCAGTGGGTCTGGGTCTTCCTTCGCGCTCCGCTGCTACGGCCTTGCCACGGGGTTGACCCCGTGATTCTGGGGGCAGTAACGAGGTTGTTCCTTCCGTTCGTTCCCGGGTGGCATGCGGGTTGTGCGTGTGTGTAGTCGTGGGGTCAAGCCACGGTCTGCTCACCCTGTGCGTTGAGTTGCTTGAGTGCCTCTTCGCACGGTCGGATCCATCGCCCTCCCGTGAACCTCCAATATCCTCCATTAGAGAGGGTCGGGGGGCTCGGTCCTCCCCGGTCTGATGGTTGTGGGGGGCCTCAGCGGGGTACATTCGTCGGGCTATGGCTCCGCTCAGCCCCTGTTATGCAGACAGGTGCTGAGCAAGCCATAACCACATAGAACGAAGGGTTATGTATATAACTTTTGTTAATTTTTATAGTTTTAAGAGTTTTATTTGCACCAACTGTTGGTGCATTATATGTGTATGACCGTCAGTCACTTATTGACATTGGATTAAGGAAAACTTACCGACTGGATTGCTCTCTGGATCGGATTGCTGAGCAACAACAGTGGCCAACGGGGATCCTTTGTTGTGGCCGAGGCAAGGAGAAGGCGCGACGCCGAGGTAGAAGAGCCGGCGTCCGAAATAGATTGAGGTCCAAACGACACAGAACCACACTGCCCAGCATATTGTTGGCCAATGTGCAATCGATAGGAAACAAACTGGACGACATCAGAGCACGGATCCAATTCCAGAGGGACATTCGAGACTGCAACGTCCTCTGTTTCACAGAAACTTGGCTGTCTCCAGACGTCCCAAATCATGCAATAGAACCGGCAGATCACTTCTTCGTTCTCCGCAAGGACCGTACGGCAGAAGAGTCACTAAAGACGAAAGGAGGCGGCATTGCTTTCATGATAAACAAGGAGTGGTACGATATAGGCAACGCAAAGGAATTGTCTAACCACTGCTCCCCAGACCTGGAGTTTATCACGATCAAATGTCGACCCTTCTTTCTCCGAGGGAGTTAACGTCCATCATCATGATCGGAGTATATATCCCACCACAAGCGAACACTGGGGCCGCACTTTCAAAGCTACACGACGAGGTAAATAGACTACAGATAGCTAGCGTTGACGCTGCCATTTTGGTTCTGGGCGATTTCAACAGCGCGCGTCTTAAAAAGGTGTTGCCGAATTTCTATCAGCATGTGACCTGTCCCACCAGAGGCGAGAACATATTAGACCATGTATACTCGCAATTTAAGAATGGGTACAAGTCACAGGCTCTTAGTCCTTTCGGCAAGTCGGACCACGCCGCCATCTTTCTTTTGCCAAAGTATAAACAAAGTCTCAAGCGAACGCCGGTAGTATCGCGAGAGGTTAAGCGTTGGACTGTGACGTCAGAGGAGACACTCCAAGCTGCACCCGAATGCACAGACTGGAATGTATTCCGTGATAACACAGCCAATATTAACGAATACACTGAAACGGTGCTTGACTTTGTCTGTACTCTGGTAGAAGAAACAATCCCCACTACCACAATTAGAATCTACCCAAATCAAAAGCCCTGGGTAGATAAATCCGTCCGTGAGGCTCTGAAAGTGCGCACCTCAGCCTACAACACCGGGCTGGTGACAGGCAACATGGATGAACACAAGACGGCAAGATACAACGTCAGGAGAGCAGTAATAGAGGCAAAACGACGTTACAGGGATAAAGTTGAACTTCAGTTTGAACAGGCTGACTCTAGAGGTATGTGGCAGGGCCTCAGAACAATGACAGATTACAAAGGCACCCCCCTCAAACTGAACAGTGACATCTCCTTAGCAAATGATCTCAACACCTTCTATGCGAGGTTTGAGGCTGTGAATAACAACACCAGCCTACAAGCCACGGCAATGGGGGGGGGGGTCTGCTGATGGAGACTCAGTGTTCAGGGTAACAGAGCATGAGGTGAGGCGGACCTTTAAGAAAGTGAATATCAGGATGGCAGCAGGACCGGACGGCATCCCAGGCCGCGTCCTAAAAGTCTGTGCCGACCAACTGGCCCCGGTATTCACTGACATCTTTAACCTGTCCTTAGAACAGGCTGTCATCCCCACCTGTCTGAAGAAGTCCACCATCATCCCTGTACCCAAAAAATCTACGCCCGCTTGCCTCAACCACTACCGCCCTGTAGCTCTCACCTCCATAGCCATGAAGTGCTTTGAGAAGCTAGTGAAGGGCTACATCTGTTCCTCCCTCCCCATCAACCTGGACCCCCTGCAATTTGCATACCGCCCTAACAGGTCCACGGAGGACGCCATAGCCCATGTGCTGCACACAGCAGCATCACACCTGGACAAGAGGCAGGGGAACTATGTGAGAATGCTGTTCATCGACTACAGCTCAGCATTCAATACCATAGTCCCCTCCAAACTCATAGCCAAGCTCAGGGACCTGGGCTTGAACTATGACCTCTGCCAGTGGGTCTTGGACTTCCTGACGGGCAGACCCCAGGTGGTAAGAGCAGGCAACTGCACCTCCTCATCCATCACGCTCAACATAGGGGCCCCCCAGGGCTGTGTTCTGAGCCCCCTCCTCTACTCCCTGTACACACATGACTGCGTGGCACAGCGGAACAACAACACAATCATCAAATTTGCTGATGACACAGTAGTGGTGGGCCTGATCTCTGCCAACGACGAGAGGGCCTACCTGGAAGAGGTAGAGAATCTGTCACAGTGGTGTGACAGCAAAACAAAACGTCAGAAAAACAAAAGAGATGATTGTGGACTTCAGGAGGTCGGGGGCCAAGGACTACAGCCCCCTCAGCATCGACGGGGCACCGGTTGAGAGAGTGAACAGTTTCAAGTACCTCGGAGCCCACATATCCGAGGACTTGACATGGACCACACACATTGACAGTGTTGTGAAGAAGGCACGACAACGCCTCTACTTCCTCAGGCGCCTAAGGAAGTTCTAAGTCAGTCAGAAGATCCTTAAGAACTTCTACTCATGTACAATAGAGAGCATCCTGACTGGCAACATCACCTCCTGGTTTGGGAATAGCACTGCACAAGACCGTAGCAGACTACAAAGAGTGACACGTTCAGCCGAACGCACAATTGGAGGGGGGCTTCCCACCCTCCAGAACATTTACAACAAGCGGTGCAGGGGTAAGGCTAAGAGAATCATCAAGGACTCCAGCCACCCGAACAACTGCCTCTTTGAACTGCTGCGGTCAGGCAAGCGATACCGGAGTCTTAAGGCGAGCACAGAAAGACTCAGAAGAAGCTTCTATCCCCAGGCCATCAGGCTGCTCAACGAACAATAAACACTATGCAACAACCATCAAATGCACACAGCACACACACCCACACGCACACACTCACTTAAACAAACAACACACTGCAGCACCCACTCTCCACACTTTAGATCACCTAAACACACTTTACATTTTATATTTATTGGTAAAGGATTTGCACTACAACTCGTACACCTTATTGTAAATTGTACCTAAATTGTACCTCATCCCATTTCTGCTCTGCACTATATAGTATTGTATATTAGTACATTGCATAGAATATTGTATATTGTATGGTAACTCAGTTACTTCTATTCTGCATCGAACATTGTACATATGTCTATACTGAACACTGAAATTTTTTTTTTACTTCTATTTTACATGCTATACTATTTTATTTCATACTATCTTGTCTAGCACAGTCTCTGGAGCGTAACAGTAAGAAGCATTTTGTATAAAAGTATTCTGTACTTCTGTATGACAACTATTAAAGAAACTTGAACCCAGTTCTATGAGTTATGGTGCGCTCAGCACCTGGACGCCGCTGCGGCCCTTGATTTTTCATTGTGGTGAAATTTGTTGGGAAGGAGATGAGTGTGTGGCCCCACCCCTGCTTATGTAGGTAAGCGGATGGGGGTGTGGCCAGATGAATGCTGGCATGTAAAGGTACATGGTGGAAGTTTTATTCAGTGTATATACGCTGAAGCGAGATATATGCAGACAGGTGCTGAGCGCACCATAACTCATAGAACTGGGTTATATACATAAACCTTCGTTAACCCTTTCACTGCCACACTACAGAGGTTAACATTTCACTACCACACTACAGAAGGTTAACCCTTTCACTACCACACTACAGACAGGTTAACCCTTTCACTACCACACTACAGACAGGTTAACCCTTTCACTGCCACACTACAGAAGGTTAACACTTTACTATCACACTACAGACAGGTTAACCCTTTCACTACCACACTACAGACAGGTTAACCCTTTCACTGCCACACTACAGACAGGTTAACCCTTTCACTACAACACTACATGAGGTTAACCCTTTCACTGCCACACTACAGAAGGTTAACACTTTACTATCACACTACAGACAGGTTAACCCTTTCACTACCACAAGTTCAAGTTCAAGTTCAAGTTCTTTAATAGTTGTCATACAGAAGTACAGAATACTTTCATACAAAATGCTTCTTACTGTTACGCTCCAGAGACTGTGCTAGACAAGATAGTATCAAATAACATAATAACATAATATAGCATGAATTTAGAAGAAGAAAATGAGGTCACAGTGTTCGGTATAGACATATGTACAATGTTCTGAGTTACCATATAATATACAATACACAATACTATGCAGTGTACTAATGTACAGTACTATCTAGTGCAAAGCAGAAATGGGATGAGGTACAATTTTAGGTACAATTTACAGTAAGGTGTACGAGTTGTAGTGCAATCCTTCATCCATAAATATAAAGTGTGGGGAGTGGGTGCTACAGTGTGTTTGTTTAAAGTGGTTGTGTGCTATAAGTGTGTGGAGTGGGTGCTACAGTGTGTTTGTTTAAAGTGAGTGTGTGCGTGTGGATGTGTGTGCTATGTGCGTTTGGTGGTTGTTGTTGTGTAGTGTTCATTCATTGTTCGTTTAGCAGCCTGATGGCCTGGGGATAGAAGCTTCTTCTGAGTCTTTCTGTGCTCGCCTTGAGACTCCTGTATCGCTTGCCTGACCGCAGCAGTTCAAAGAGGCAGTTGTTCGGGTGACTGGAGTCTTTAATGATTCTCTTAGCCTTGCCCTTGCAACGCTTGTAGTAAATGTTCTGGAGGGTGGGGAGCCCCCCTCCAATTGTGCGTTCGGCTGAACGTGTCACTCTTTGTAGTCTGCTTTGGTCTTGTGCAGTGCTATTCCCAAACCAGGAGGTGATGTTGCCGGTCAAGATGCTCTCTATTGTACATGAGTAGAAGTTCTTAAGGATCTTCTGGCTGACTTGGAACTTCCTTAGGCGCCTGAGGAAGTAGAGGCGTTGTCGTGCCTTCTTCACAACACTGTTAATGTGTGTGGTCCATGTCAAGTCCTCGGATATGTAGGCTCCGAGGTACTTAAAGCTGTTGACTCTCTCAACCGGTGCCCCGTCGATGCTGAGGGGGCTGTAGTCCTTGACCCCCGACCTCCTGAAGTCCACAATCATCTCCTTTGTTTTGCTGACGTTCAGGGAGAGGCTGTTTTCCTGGCACCATCCCGCCAGGACCTTGACCTCTTCCAGGTAGGCCCTCTCGTCGTTGGCAGAGATCAGGCCCACCACCACTGTGTCGTCAGCAAATTTGACGATTGTATTGCTACTCCGCTGAGCCACACAGTCGTGTGTGTACAGGGAGTAGAGGAGGGGACTCAGAACACAGCCCTGGGGGGCCCCTATGTTGAGGGTGATGGATGAGGAGGTGCAGTTGCCTGCTCTCACCACCTGGGGTCTGCCAGTCAGGAAGTCCAAGACCCACTGGCAGAGGTCATAGCCCAAGCCCAGGTCCCTGAGCTTGGCTATGAGTATGGAGGGGACTATGGTATTGAATGCCGAGCTGTAGTCGATGAATAGCATTCTCACATAGTTCCCCTGCCTCTTGTCCAGGTGTGATGCTGCTGTGTGCAGCACATGGGATATGGCGTCCTCCGTGGACCTGTTGGGGCGGTATGCAAATTGCAGGGGGTCCATGTTGATGGGGAGGGAGGAGCAGATGTAGCCCTTTACTAGCTTCTCGAAGCACTTCATGGCTATGCAGGTGAGAGCTACAGGGCGGTAGTCGTTGAGGCAAGCAGGCTTGGATTTTTTGGGTACAGGGATAATAGTGGACTTCTTCAGGCAGGTGGGGATGACAGCCTGTTCTAAGGACAGGTTAAATATGTCAGTGAATACTGGGGCCAGTTGGTCGGCACAGACTTTTAGGACGCGGCCGGGGATGCCGTCTGGACCTGCTGCCTTCCTGATATTCACTTTTTTAAAGGTCCGCCTCACCTCATGCTCTGTTACCCTGAACACTGCGCCTCCATCAGCAGCCGACCCCCCCCCCCCCATTGCCGAGGCTTGTGAGCTGGTGTTGTTATTACCAGCATCAAACCTCGCATAGAAGGTATTGAGGTCATTTGCTAAGGAGATGTCACTGTTCAGTTTGAGGGAGGCGCCTTTGTAGTCTGTCATCGTTTTGAGCCCCTGCCACATAGCTCTAGAGTCAGCTTGTTCAAACTGGAGTTCAATTTTATCCCTGTAGCGTCGTTTGGCCTCTGACACAGTCCTCCTTACGTTGTATCACGCCACCTTGTGGTAATTCACGTTGCCTGCCTCTAGGCCGTCGTTGTATGCTTTGGTGCGCTCTCTCAGAGCTTCACGGACGGATTTGTCTACCCAGGGTTTTTGATTTGGGTAAACTTTCATTTTGGTAGTGGGGATTGTTTCTTTCACCCTAGTACAAACATAGTCCAGCACTGTCTCCGTGTAGGCATTAATGTTATCTGTGTCGCGGAACACATTCCAGTCTGTGTTGTGAAACACTGACCGGATCGTATCCTCTGACGTCACATCCCATTTCTGCACCTCTCGCGAGACTACGGGAGTACTTTTAATTCTCTGTCTGTACTTTGGTGAAAGAAAAATTGATGCGTGATCTGACTTACCGAAGCCACTATCAGAATGAGCCTTGTAGCCACCTTTAAATTGCGTGTAACAGTGATCTAGGATGTTACCGCCTCTGGTGTTGCAAGTCACATGCTGATAGAAGTCAGGCAATACCTTTCTCAGATTGGCGCTATTGAAATCTCCCAGAACTAAAATGGCGGCGTTAACATTCGCCTCTTGGATTCTATTTACCTCGTCGTGTAGTCTGGAGAGCGCAACCTTGTTGCTGGCTTGCGGTGGAATATACACTCCGACCAGGACGATCGCCGTTAACTCCCTCGGGAGGAAGAAAGGACGACACTTGATGGTTATATATTCCAGTTCTGGGGAGCAGTGGTTGGATAATTCCTTCACGTTAGTTGGGTCACTCCAATTTTTGTTAAACATGAAGGCAATACCTCCTCCACGTTGTTTACCGGACTCTGCTGATCTGTCCTTGCGGTGGATAAAGAAGTGATCAGCCGGTTGAATTGCGTGGTCTGGGACGTCCGGCGTCAACCACGTCTCGGTGAAGCAGAGGACGTTGCAGTCCCTAACGTCTCTTTGATATTGAATCCTTGCTCGGATGTCATCCAGTTTATTGTCAATTGATTGTACATTGGCTAGTAATATACTGGGCAGTGGTGTGCTGTGGCGTCTGGATCTCAGCCTGTTTCGGATCCCAGCCCTCTTCCCTCGCCGTCTGGTTCCTCTGTTCCTGGGGTCTAGGAACAAAGGATCTGGTCCTGATCTCCGGAGAATTTCTTCAGGCCATTGATGCGGTTCGGAAAGCTGATCCAGTGAGTAATCCAGTTGGTAAGTTTCCCGTAATCCAATGTCTATGAGTGACTGACGGTCATATACATTAAATGCACCAACAGTTGGTACGAACAAAACTCTAAAAACTATAAATATTAACAAAAGTAAACACAGTCTCGACGGAGCGAACAGAGAGGCAGCCGGTCGGAGCAGCGCCATCACACTACAGAAGGTTAACCCTTTCACTACCACACTACAGACATGTTAACCCTTTCACTATCACACTACAGCCAGGTTAACCCTTTCACTACCACACTACAGACAGGTGAACCCTTTCACTGCCACACTACAGACAGGTTAACCCTTTCACTGCCACACTACAGAAGGTTAACCCTTTCACTACCACACTACAGAAAGGTAACCCTTTCGCTACCTACAGACGGTTAACCTTTCACTACCACACTACATAAGGATAACCCTTTCACTACCACACTACAGAAGGTTAACCTTTCACTACCACATGACAGAAGGTTAACCCCTTCACTACCACACTACAGGTTAACCATTTCACTACCACACTACATACGGTTAACCCTTTCACTGCCACACTACAGACAGGTTAACCCTTTCACTACCACACTACAGACAGGTTAACCCTTTCACTGCCACACTACAGAAGGTTAACCCTTTCACTACCACACTACAGACAGGTTAACCCTTTCACTGCCACACTACAGACAGGTTAACCCTTTCACTACCACACTACAGACGGTTAACCTTTCACTACCACACTACAGAAGCTAAACCTTTCACTACCACACTACAGACGGTTAACCCTTCACTACCAAACTACAGATGGTTAACCTTTCACTACCACACTACAGAAGGTTAACCTTTCACTACCCCACTACAGAAGGTTAACCCTTTCACTACCACACTACAGAAGGTTAACACTTTCACTACCTCACTACAGAAGGTTAACCCTTTCACTACCACACTACAGACGGTTAACCTTTCACTACCACACTACAGAAGGTTAACCCTTTCACTACCACACTACAGAAGGTTAACCCTTTCACTACCACACTACAGAATGCTAACCCTTTCACTACCACACTACAGACAGGTTAACGTAAGGTTATGTATATAACCAAGTTCTATGAATTATGGTGACGCTCAGCATCATCTGCACTGCACTTCACTTCGTGCAAGAGCACTGAATAAAAAATTCCACCATGTACCTTTACATCCCAACATTCGTCTGGCCACACCCCCATCCGCTTACCTTCATAAGCAGGTGTGTGGTCACCTACTCGCCTCCTTCCCAAACTTTCACCACAAGGCGAGATCAAGGGCCGCAGCGGCGTCTGATGCTGAGCGTCACCATAATTCATAGAACTTGGTTATATACATAACCTTACGTTCTATTTCATTATGGCTTACGCTCAGCATCATCTGCACAAGAGGAGCTGAGCGGGAGCCATAGCTCGACAAATGTACCCCGCTGAGGCCCCCCACAACCATCAGACCGGGGAGGACCGAGCCCCCCGACCCTCCCTAATGGAGGATACCCTCCCTATTGGAGGCTTACGGGAGGGAGACGGATCCGACCGTGCGAAGAGGAACTCAAGCAACCCAACGCACAGGGTGAACAGACCGTGGCTTGACCCCACGACTACGCACACGCACAACCCGCATGCCACCAGGGAACGAACGGAAGGAACAACCCTCGTTACTGCCCCCCAAAATCACGGGGTCAAGAGCAAACCCAACCCCGTGGCAAGGCCATAGCAGCGGAGCGCGAAGGAAGACCCAGACCCACTGAAGGGACTGGATCCCCTGGAAAAAGGGGGCCCGGAGAGGTCAAATGACGCCAGGCATCAAGACCCCACCAGGCGGTCACTTAGTGACACCGCCCCCCACATCGCCAGCGTATTCGGATAGGGCCCCTCCAAGAGCGGGCCCTTTCCCCCCAATAGCACACCGCCTGGCACACTGACCCTGCAGAACAGGCAGTCAGCATGGCCGTAGGCACTCAAAAAGTCCAACCAACGGAAGCAGACAGCGCACCGGGGAAACCAGGCAGCAGGCTGTAACCTGAGCCTGGAGCACTGCGGACAAGACAGGCGCCAAAGGAGTCAACTGAAAACAGCCCCCCCCGGTGGAAGGGGCGTATGCTGGCGTTGTTGAGCACCATGACAAAGTCTCCATTAAAAAAAACCCACCCAGAGGGGTCGAGGCAGAGAAAACTAACATGATTGGCAGACGTCATGAACGTGCAGGGGCACACTCAACCGGGTAACCCGGGAGTTGACTCTGCTCCAACATACCAGGGAATCAACCACCCTCTCAGTACACAGACGGTGGTTGTTCCTATAACCCCTCAAGAAAAAACTCCAAAACACACCTGCGGGTATACACCAGCTATACCGCAGTACAAGTGTTTCAGTTTCCAAAAAAGGGTTATCCCAGGCCTACGGTATCAACGAAACTTTACTTCGGACCGGGCCCGGCGGCCCGGGAAGCACACAGGAGACCAGAGGGGGTCCAGAATACCACTCCAACAGCCCCCTCTTCGCCATGCATGAGAGAGGAGCGAAAGAAGGCGAACCAGCCCCTTACAATAGTGCCAGGTACAAAAGAGTACCCAACAAAGGGTCTCCATAACGCCTAACCCTGTGACACCCGGGCCGACCCGGCATTTTTCCCCCTGAAAAAAGCCCAAGTCCCTCAGGGTACCAGAACAGCAGATCTGCATCCCCGGCGGACAAACTGGTTAACTGACCTGGACCAGCGTGACCAGAACCAGTCCCGTGCCCAAACCACGCCGACATGCCTACTCCAGGAGAAGGGGCAGATATGCGTGTTGATCTAAAACATGAAAAGAGGGCGCCACCCAGACGGGCCGGTTTGAACCGTGCTCGGTGGCCCACCCCAAGGGCGTGAGACCCCTCTAACTATGTTCTGATCTATTCCGTTAACATCCTCCAGATATGAACGAGAATCCGTCGAGACCCAGTAATAGGCTCTCGGAAGAGGAAAAAAAACCCATCCCAGTTGCTTTATAAAAACGCTGTTTTAATAACAAGTAACCAAGGCATACTAGCCACCTGCATGATTCTTATCATAAACACCCCAAGCACTATGTATGCGTCGGGACACAAAAACATATCAATGGACAGTCTAACCAGACCCCACATCGATCCCTCAAGGCGCCTGGGAGAACGACAAGAAGGGTGTGGTGCTTCATATTCTCCACACTTTTTTATTAAAAAAGAAAGAAACACCGACTGACATGAATCCCACTTGACGCAGCCGAGGATAAAAACTGTTTACATTTTTATATCCCGTCATCCCTACCACAGAGGATAGACGGAACTCCCCAGAGAGACTTCCCACGTGAGCCATAGATTGAAAAGCCACGGTAACATTGAGTCATGTGACCAACCGACTCAAGTTACGCGTATATCGAGCGTAGTGGAACTCCGTGTCAGCTCCGTGCCGCCCGTCAATATCCCGGACATGAATCTCGCCAGCTGCGCGATGTTAGACGCGGCAGCTAGAGATTGTGTTCCGGTGATAAATGACTGGTCGCTCCAATATGCCAACCGCCTCGCCGATTTCCCTTGGGGAACCGGCTTCCGTAACGGCTCCCACACCACCTCCGGACAAAGGAGCGCCGCCATCGGCCTATCAAGCCGTGGCACGCCCTCCTTCATACCATTGACCAAACCCGCCACCCGCGTGACTTGCACGTAGGCAGGAGTAAGGCCTATGATGTGGGAGACCACCTGGCCCTGACGGACATAGGCCGCCATTGAGGGGAAAAATGGGTAGACAACGTCCACCCCTCTCACCGGGCGACGTTGCCATAGATGACCTATGAGATCATCAGGGACAGGAACTAGGGATGCCCCGATCGATCGGCCACCGATCGTTATCGGCCGATATTCAGTATAAATATGCGATCGGTGATCGGTGATAATGTTTTATTTTCACCGATCGTCAAACCCGATCTCAGTCGCTGTCGCTGAGTTCTGTCTCAGACACCGGTGGTGCGGCGTCTGCTCTCGAGTCCAGCCCCTCCCGCACGCATGTAAACACGGGTCTAGTCTAGTGAGACACGGGAGGACGGCGTGACGCGTCTCCCTGAGCTAATGTTAGCTTAGCTACCGTTACAAAATGACCCAGTCAACTATTCACTTTTAGTTTAATACATGATGAGGCATTGTCTAACCGAACGGTATCTAGCCGGCCAGCTACCGATAGCTCCTGACATCAACAAACGCTCTAGCAAGTATAGGTAGGTATGATACCTGTTAGCTGACGTTAGTGCAAGTTAGTTCACTGTTAAAAACGAAATGTCCCATTGAACTAAATAATTCACTGAGGCTTGTATTAACGTTATATATCCGGCTAGCAGTAGCTACAGATAGCTCCTGATATCAATGTCTTATAACACTGATTCGATGCGTATTCGAGCTGAGGGCTTGCTGAGCACAGTTAAGTAACGTTATACCAATAGGGTCCAGGTGCAGCGCCGGAGAATCCTGGCCGTAGCTCGAGGCTACTCGAGTATAGGTCCAGCTGCAGCTCCGGAGAATCCTGGCTGTAGCTGGAGGCTACTAGAGTACACACAGACAGTGGAGCTTGTTGCGTGGTGGCGATGTCTCGCAGATAATACAAGTACAAGTCTAATTATATAATATATATATTTTATAAAAAAAATAAAAAAAAATTATAAAATAAATGTTAATTTCTTTTAATCAAAAACGATCGGTATCGGATCGGTATCGGCCGATATGGCTCACGACGATCGGTGATCGGTATCGGTGGCAAAAAACGCGATCGGGGCATCCCTAACAGGAACAGGCAGTGGCTGCGGCAGCGGCACGCCGTTTGCGACTCCCGCCGCCATGAGCTCGGGAAACAAAGCACGCAGTTCCCCCTGCATACTTTCCTCCTCCGAGCCCGCGTTCCCTCACATGCAGCAGACTACTGGTCAAGGAACCACATTCTGATGTGGCTGATAGCAGGGCATCCCGCAGACGAGTCGGAGGTCCTACCCCAACATCTTCGAACGGGGAACCCCAAGGAGACATCTCACCCCCCTCCAGTGTTACCTGGACAGGCAGGGAAGATGTCTCCACCGGGCCTTCAAACAAGAACCCGTCCGCCTCTATCATGTAGTCCTCTGTCTCCATCGGGCATGTAGAGACCGACGCATCCTCATCTGGCTCCAGCAACTCACCAAAACCAGGCCGTTCGCGTCTGCAAGCCACCATCTTGCGACGGGAGCGAGCTGACGCAAAAAGTTTGCGTCTCAAATCCCCCGCAACCAAGGGAACCGGCCACCCAACAGCGGAGCCGGAACCAGGCCATCGCACAGGAGACGGCACTGATGCACCAGCTCCTTGGAGAGGCAAACTACCCATCGGACGCCTACCGGGCGTGGCTGCCGACCACGAGAGAGGTCTCAGCCCCGCTCCAAGACGCACGACGGAGGCGGCAATGGAGAACCGCTGGTGAAGAGCGGCTGTTGCGAGCGCGACCCTCCGAAGTAGACATTATGACTTAGCTTTTTTCTTTCTAATATATGAGAGAAGAAAAAAACAAGCAACAATGTAAACACGTCTCAACTTTCTTCAGCTAACAACCTTGTCAAGTGTGGGATCTACCGAAGGCACTTCCTTGTGGTGAAAGTGAAGAAGGAGGCGAGTAGGTGACCACACACCTGCTTATGAAGGTAAGCGGATGGGGGTGTGGCCAGACGAATGTTGGGATGTAAAGGTACATGGTGGAATTTTTTATTCACAGTACAGTGCAGATGATGCTGAGCGTAAGCCATAATGAAATAGAACCATTCACTACCACACTACAGAAGGTTAACCCTTTCACTACCACACTACAGACAGGTTAACCATTCACTACCACACTACAGACGGTTAACCCTTTCACTACCACACTACAGAAGGTTAACCCTTTCACTACCACACTACAGACAGGTTAACCATTCACTACCACACTACAGATGGTTAACCTTCTGTAGTGTGGTAGTGAAAGGGTTAAAATATCCCCCCCCCCTCCCCAATGTGGAAACCAAACCAACGCCCTTGCCGAGGAGTGAAAGCCCAGCCTGTTGGAGGAGGAAGGCCGTGAGAAGCAGAGGTGCAGCGGTATGGTGTCCAACGCAGTAATTACAGTATTCATGAAAAGATGAAATTGAGTGCAAACTAAATCTGTAGCTCCGGGCGAAATCAACAGCCCGGCATTACACCACCGTGGCCCCCTCGCTCGCGCCTGGAGGATTCGGTAAACATGCCGAAACTTCGCCCGTCTCCCACCCCCCCCCCCCCCCCCCCCCTTCCCCCTTTCCACCAGTCAAGAGTGTGAGGGAATGAAGTGCATCGATTGCTTGTGATTATTAACTAGACGGAGATAAGCCCTCTCCTTATTATGCAGATTACAGAGGCTCCCCGCACCAGCATATTGTACAGATGCAAGGGAGCAGCTGCTCTTACAGATGGCGGGTACACAGATCTATCATCACGCCTCCGTTGTCTGCACTCCAAGTGTTTGGGGGGGACAACCCGACTGCATCAAAGAGGAACCTCGACGGCGATGAATTAGGACGGGGAGAAAGGAGTAAGTGTATACACCGGAGGCCTAGGGTAACGGATGAGAACGTGGAGCAGAAGCGGGGTTTCTTTTTTTTTTTTTTATATATGCAACCGTGGAGTCACCCGTGCATGTATCACTGCACCCAGATCTGCGGGATGCAACAATGTGCACCAAAACATATGTTTTTTTTTTTAATAGCCGTAAAATTGGTGCGAAACGGGGAAGAGGAATTTGTTTGAATTTGGAAGATTTTCCAAGAAACATCACCCCCCCCCTTTTACACAGAGATAGAAAGCTACCTAACAGGGTGAATCTGCATTGTGTTACGATGCCCCTCTAGCTCATGAATGAACTCCAACAGTCCTTAAAGCCCAACCTCCAGGTTAAACCCTACTCTGCAATTATGGGTAGTTTACATCATTGGTATCTAATTAAATTTTTTCTTTTTTTTCATTTGACGCCGGAAATTTCACTCAGAAATGGTTAAAAAGGTCCACGCACGAATAACATGCACGAGCAAATCTAAAAGCTTATCAGACGCTAGCACGGCCGTGACGTCACTTCAGGAAACGTGTGCCTTATGCCCGTCCGGGTCATAGTACTACTGCATATATGGCGCTGGCTAACGTTAACATTATGTCTACTGTCGTGAACCATTTTAGATCGGGGCATGTAGAGGAGTTTGGGGAACGAGTAAAATCATGTGCAGGTCCTCTTCTCAGACCTGTGTGGCAAAGCACTGCACACGCATCATGCAAGCTACACGTCGCTGCATGTTGATCAATGGTGGCCCACTCGGTGCATCACAGTGGGCTACTATTGTGCTAACAACGTGCCGTGGCGTCCGGCTTGTCGGCCGGCATGAGTGCCCGATTTCTGGTGGTTCTCTCCTCTTTGTGTGCCCCCGTTCTCGCGGGTGTCCTGCCGTGGAGCTTGTGGACGCGACAACAGCGGCGGCCGTAGGGTGTTTGAGCCTGTAGCGTTAGTTAGCTCATAGCTATCGTGTACCACACTAGCGTTACGGGCTCGAGCACCCTACGGCTGCCGCTGTTGTCGCGGGATATGTTGTTAGCACAATAGCTACCAAGCTAAGCTAAGCTAAGCTAAGCTTCTAACGGTGTATACACAATATGTACAACGACACAATGATTTACATTATTACAAATATGGTAACGTGGTTGTGGCTTTTACAAATAGTGGTTAGCTTTAGAGATGGATGGCTATGATCACGGAGCAATATTGTCAATATTCCAATGTACAGTTTTGTTTGTACAGTTGTACAGTGTCCCCCACCCACCCCTCCTACCCAACCCCCCCCCCCCCCCCCCCCCCACATCCAATGTACAGCCCCCCCCGACCCCCCCCCCCCCCCCCCCCCCACCTACCCAATCCAATGTACAGTTTCTACGTCAAATGTATATACTCTTTTTTCTGGACTCTTTTTGTATCACAAACAGTACTGTCTATCTGTATGTCATGTATGTCATATATGTTACGATGAATTAAAAATGGGGGACCCTGATGTAAACAAGACGAAAGTCTTTCTCTGGTCTGCATCCCCTTAACAATTGTATGTATTGAGCTGTACTGTACCCATTCTGCAATCTGTTAATAAAGTTTTCAATCAATCAATCAATTCAATCAGCAATAGTGTTGTTAGGTGAAACAGATACATTTTCATTCGGCTAGTAGTAGCAAGGCTCTCTGCCTGCAGTGCCTGCCACTAGCTGTGTGTGACTCTCAGCGCCCCCTGGTGAGCCCCCTGGTGCCCTGCACCTCTTGTGACGACAGCATTTCGATTACACGCGCACGTTATGAACCATTGATTAAAATATCCACGTGCGTGGTGATTGTGTTGGGCAGACAAAATGTTTGATAAAAACGCTAAAACTGGGTCAATTTCAATACATTTTTTTTCCTTCTTCATGAAAGTCACCGTTGGCCTAGTCCACATTGTTTATTGAACAAAAATACAACATGAAGGTTGGCCTTTAAAGCTCCCTCTCTTGCAGAGTTTAAAACCTGCAAAAGCAGATTATTATCTTGTCAGAGCACTCTATGGATTCCACAAACTCACAGAAAACACACTTCTCTAATTAAATACTGCACACTACTTACTAAATAGTATGCAGCAGGCATACACAGAAGAATTCATGAAAAATCTAAAAATCATCTATAAGCTATGGCAAGTTCTATGATTCCTTAATTTGTATGCCATTTTACATGGTATTAAACTTCAAATGAATATAAGATAAGATATTCCTTTATTGATCCCCTTGGAGAAATTGCAGGGTGTCATAGCAGGGAGGGGGAGGGGAGGTACAGGTATGGGCAGGGTAATAGTAAAAAGACACAAATATAGGCAATACAATTGTATCTGAATATAAAAATACGAGACAAAATAAACAGTGTGTAAACAATATAATAAACTCTGAATATAAAAACATGAGGAAAAATAAACAACAGTGCACGTGAGGGCCTCTATATGCCCTATCAGTTATAAGATTACACATTACAATAAATATAGGCAATAAAGAATTTGTATCTGAATATATATGAGCAAGAGTAAAAGTAAACAGTATACACACAAGGTGCAGTATACACAAGGTACCCTATCTGGTATTAAACTTGTCTGCATCCCCTTAACAATTGTGTGTATTGAGCCGTACTGTATTGTACCCATTCTGCAATCTGTTAAATAAAGTTTTCATCCATTCATTCATTCATTCATTCATTCATTCATTCATTCATTCATTCATTCATGAGCTAATGTTAGCTTAGCTACCGTTACAAAATGACCCAGTCAACTATTCACTTTTAGTTTAATACATGATGAGGCATTGTCTAACCGAACGGTATCTAGCCGGCCAGCTACCGATAGCTCCTGACATCAACAAACGCTCTAGCAAGTATAGGTAGGTATGATACCTGTTAGCTGACGTTAGTGCAAGTTAGTTCACTGTTAAAAACTAAATGTCCCATTGAACTAAATAATTCACTGAGGCTTGTATTAACGTTATATATCCGGCTAGCAGTAGCTACAGATAGCTCCTGATATCAATGTCTTATAACACTGATTCGATGCGTATTCGAGCTGAGGGCTTGCTGAGCACAGTTAAGTAACGTTATACCAATAGGGTCCAGGTGCAGCGCCGGAGAATCCTGGCCGTAGCTCGAGGCTACTCGAGTATAGGTCCAGCTGCAGCTCCGGAGAATCCTGGCTGTAGCTGGAGGCTACTAGAGTACACACAGACAGTGGAGCTTGTTGCGTGGTGGCGATGTCTCGCAGATAATACAAGTACAAGTCTAATTATATAATATATATATTTTATAAAAAAAATAAAAAAAAATTATAAAATAAATGTTAATTTCTTTTAATCAAAAACGATCGGTATCGGATCGGTATCGGCCGATATGGCTCACGACGATCGGTGATCGGTATCGGTGGCAAAAAACGCGATCGGGGCATCCCTAACAGGAACAGGCAGTGGCTGCGGCAGCGGCACGCCGTTTGCGACTCCCGCCGCCATGAGCTCGGGAAACAAAGCACGCAGTTCCCCCTGCATACTTTCCTCCTCCGAGCCCGCGTTCCCTCACATGCAGCAGACTACTGGTCAAGGAACCACATTCTGATGTGGCTGATAGCAGGGCATCCCGCAGACGAGTCGGAGGTCCTACCCCAACATCTTCGAACGGGGAACCCCAAGGAGACATCTCACCCCCCTCCAGTGTTACCTGGACAGGCAGGGAAGATGTCTCCACCGGGCCTTCAAACAAGAACCCGTCCGCCTCTATCATGTAGTCCTCTGTCTCCATCGGGCATGTAGAGACCGACGCATCCTCATCTGGCTCCAGCAACTCACCAAAACCAGGCCGTTCGCGTCTGCAAGCCACCATCTTGCGACGGGAGCGAGCTGACGCAAAAAGTTTGCGTCTCAAATCCCCCGCAACCAAGGGAACCGGCCACCCAACAGCGGAGCCGGAACCAGGCCATCGCACAGGAGACGGCACTGATGCACCAGCTCCTTGGAGAGGCAAACTACCCATCGGACGCCTACCGGGCGTGGCTGCCGACCACGAGAGAGGTCTCAGCCCCGCTCCAAGACGCACGACGGAGGCGGCAATGGAGAACCGCTGGTGAAGAGCGGCTGTTGCGAGCGCGACCCTCCGAAGTAGACATTATGACTTAGCTTTTTTCTTTCTAATATATGAGAGAAGAAAAAAACAAGCAACAATGTAAACACGTCTCAACTTTCTTCAGCTAACAACCTTGTCAAGTGTGGGATCTACCGAAGGCACTTCCTTGTGGTGAAAGTGAAGAAGGAGGCGAGTAGGTGACCACACACCTGCTTATGAAGGTAAGCGGATGGGGGTGTGGCCAGACGAATGTTGGGATGTAAAGGTACATGGTGGAATTTTTTATTCACAGTACAGTGCAGATGATGCTGAGCGTAAGCCATAATGAAATAGAACCATTCACTACCACACTACAGAAGGTTAACCCTTTCACTACCACACTACAGACAGGTTAACCATTCACTACCACACTACAGACGGTTAACCCTTTCACTACCACACTACAGAAGGTTAACCCTTTCACTACCACACTACAGACAGGTTAACCATTCACTACCACACTACAGATGGTTAACCTTCTGTAGTGTGGTAGTGAAAGGGTTAAAATATCCCCCCCCCCCTCCCCAATGTGGAAACCAAACCAACGCCCTTGCCGAGGAGTGAAAGCCCAGCCTGTTGGAGGAGGAAGGCCGTGAGAAGCAGAGGTGCAGCGGTATGGTGTCCAACGCAGTAATTACAGTATTCATGAAAAGATGAAATTGAGTGCAAACTAAATCTGTAGCTCCGGGCGAAATCAACAGCCCGGCATTACACCACCGTGGCCCCCTCGCTCGCGCCTGGAGGATTCGGTAAACATGCCGAAACTTCGCCCGTCTCCCACCCCCCCCCCCCCCCCCCCTTCCCCCTTTCCACCAGTCAAGAGTGTGAGGGAATGAAGTGCATCGATTGCTTGTGATTATTAACTAGACGGAGATAAGCCCTCTCCTTATTATGCAGATTACAGAGGCTCCCCGCACCAGCATATTGTACAGATGCAAGGGAGCAGCTGCTCTTACAGATGGCGGGTACACAGATCTATCATCACGCCTCCGTTGTCTGCACTCCAAGTGTTTGGGGGGGACAACCCGACTGCATCAAAGAGGAACCTCGACGGCGATGAATTAGGACGGGGAGAAAGGAGTAAGTGTATACACCGGAGGCCTAGGGTAACGGATGAGAACGTGGAGCAGAAGCGGGGTTTCTTTTTTTTTTTTTTATATATGCAACCGTGGAGTCACCCGTGCATGTATCACTGCACCCAGATCTGCGGGATGCAACAATGTGCACCAAAACATATGTTTTTTTTTTTAATAGCCGTAAAATTGGTGCGAAACGGGGAAGAGGAATTTGTTTGAATTTGGAAGATTTTCCAAGAAACATCACCCCCCCCCTTTTACACAGAGATAGAAAGCTACCTAACAGGGTGAATCTGCATTGTGTTACGATGCCCCTCTAGCTCATGAATGAACTCCAACAGTCCTTAAAGCCCAACCTCCAGGTTAAACCCTACTCTGCAATTATGGGTAGTTTACATCATTGGTATCTAATTAAATTTTTTCTTTTTTTTCATTTGACGCCGGAAATTTCACTCAGAAATGGTTAAAAAGGTCCACGCACGAATAACATGCACGAGCAAATCTAAAAGCTTATCAGACGCTAGCACGGCCGTGACGTCACTTCAGGAAACGTGTGCCTTATGCCCGTCCGGGTCATAGTACTACTGCATATATGGCGCTGGCTAACGTTAACATTATGTCTACTGTCGTGAACCATTTTAGATCGGGGCATGTAGAGGAGTTTGGGGAACGAGTAAAATCATGTGCAGGTCCTCTTCTCAGACCTGTGTGGCAAAGCACTGCACACGCATCATGCAAGCTACACGTCGCTGCATGTTGATCAATGGTGGCCCACTCGGTGCATCACAGTGGGCTACTATTGTGCTAACAACGTGCCGTGGCGTCCGGCTTGTCGGCCGGCATGAGTGCCCGATTTCTGGTGGTTCTCTCCTCTTTGTGTGCCCCCGTTCTCGCGGGTGTCCTGCCGTGGAGCTTGTGGACGCGACAACAGCGGCGGCCGTAGGGTGTTTGAGCCTGTAGCGTTAGTTAGCTCATAGCTATCGTGTACCACACTAGCGTTACGGGCTCGAGCACCCTACGGCTGCCGCTGTTGTCGCGGGATATGTTGTTAGCACAATAGCTACCAAGCTAAGCTAAGCTAAGCTAAGCTTCTAACGGTGTATACACAATATGTACAACGACACAATGATTTACATTATTACAAATATGGTAACGTGGTTGTGGCTTTTACAAATAGTGGTTAGCTTTAGAGATGGATGGCTATGATCACGGAGCAATATTGTCAATATTCCAATGTACAGTTTTGTTTGTACAGTTGTACAGTGTCCCCCACCCACCCCTCCTACCCAACCCCCCCCCCCCCCCCCCCCCCCACATCCAATGTACAGCCCCCCCCGACCCCCCCCCCCCCCCCCCCCACCTACCCAATCCAATGTACAGTTTCTACGTCAAATGTATATACTCTTTTTTCTGGACTCTTTTTGTATCACAAACAGTACTGTCTATCTGTATGTCATGTATGTCATATATGTTACGATGAATTAAAAATGGGGGACCCTGATGTAAACAAGACGAAAGTCTTTCTCTGGTCTGCATCCCCTTAACAATTGTATGTATTGAGCTGTACTGTACCCATTCTGCAATCTGTTAATAAAGTTTTCAATCAATCAATCAATTCAATCAGCAATAGTGTTGTTAGGTGAAACAGATACATTTTCATTCGGCTAGTAGTAGCAAGGCTCTCTGCCTGCAGTGCCTGCCACTAGCTGTGTGTGACTCTCAGCGCCCCCTGGTGAGCCCCCTGGTGCCCTGCACCTCTTGTGACGACAGCATTTCGATTACACGCGCACGTTATGAACCATTGATTAAAATATCCACGTGCGTGGTGATTGTGTTGGGCAGACAAAATGTTTGATAAAAACGCTAAAACTGGGTCAATTTCAATACATTTTTTTTCCTTCTTCATGAAAGTCACCGTTGGCCTAGTCCACATTGTTTATTGAACAAAAATACAACATGAAGGTTGGCCTTTAAAGCTCCCTCTCTTGCAGAGTTTAAAACCTGCAAAAGCAGATTATTATCTTGTCAGAGCACTCTATGGATTCCACAAACTCACAGAAAACACACTTCTCTAATTAAATACTGCACACTACTTACTAAATAGTATGCAGCAGGCATACACAGAAGAATTCATGAAAAATCTAAAAATCATCTATAAGCTATGGCAAGTTCTATGATTCCTTAATTTGTATGCCATTTTACATGGTATTAAACTTCAAATGAATATAAGATAAGATATTCCTTTATTGATCCCCTTGGAGAAATTGCAGGGTGTCATAGCAGGGAGGGGGAGGGGAGGTACAGGTATGGGCAGGGTAATAGTAAAAAGACACAAATATAGGCAATACAATTGTATCTGAATATAAAAATACGAGACAAAATAAACAGTGTGTAAACAATATAATAAACTCTGAATATAAAAACATGAGGAAAAATAAACAACAGTGCACGTGAGGGCCTCTATATGCCCTATCAGTTATAAGATTACACATTACAATAAATATAGGCAATAAAGAATTTGTATCTGAATATATATGAGCAAGAGTAAAAGTAAACAGTATACACACAAGGTGCAGTATACACAAGGTACCCTATCTGGTATTAAACTTGTCTGCATCCCCTTAACAATTGTGTGTATTGAGCCGTACTGTATTGTACCCATTCTGCAATCTGTTAAATAAAGTTTTCATCCATTCATTCATTCATTCATTCATTCATTCATTCATTCATTCATTCATTCATTCATTCATTCATTCATTCATTGTTGCAAACTCGTCTAGATGCATGCTAAACAGTACGAGTATACTTCGACGCAGACAGCGGGCAACCAGGCCCTACAACAACAACAACAACCGGCCTCACAGAACGGTGACTTTGAGGTAACGATATCCAAACATCCCCTCCGAACCAAAGCCGCACGGCAACGGGGAGAAGAGGTGATATGCAGACAATGTCAATGTTGCCCTCGAGCAGGGAACCTTTGGTTGTCGGCGGGCCTCCCGCCGCGCGCTGCTGGGATCAGGACACCGGTACCTCCTCTGATCAAACATGACGTTCCACTGGAGGGAATTACACGCTCGGATTATAATAGAGAAGGTCACACGGTGATATTACTTTGAGAATGAACGCGCTGCTGACACCGAACGGAGTGTGTGATGTGATGCGCGCTTCCAGGACCTCAACGGGTCAGGCATGCTGGGGGATTGGAATTGGAGAGTTGAATTATCTTCAGCGAATTTAAAATATTAGGCCTACGTGGGCATTCTTTTTTAAAGGCGCTGGTTTATGATGGATTATGAATTAAAAATGGGGGACCCTGGCAAGACGAAAGTCTTTCTCTGGTCTGCATCCCCTTAACAATTGTGTGTATTGAGCCGTACTGTACTGTAGCCTACCCATTCTGCAATCTGTTCATTAAAGTTTTCAATAAATCAATCAATCAATCAAACCTAGAGTCAAATCTCATCCAAAATAAAAATAAGAAACAATATTAAATGTAGTCTGCGGCCCTATTCCCCGTACCTGGTTCAACTAAGTCGATCAAGATGTCATTATCCAGATTCAGTTAACCCGATGTTTGAAGCCGGGATTTTCCTGTTCCTCGAAGGTGGATTCAGTCTCGTTAACTCAAGCCAGACTTGCGACCCAGGATAAATGCGCGTGCCCGCCTCAGCCGAGAAGGCAGCAAGTGTCGAGAGCAGAGATCCTGATTCTCTAGCGGCATTGATTGATTAATTGATTTAAAACTTTAGTAACATATTGCAGTACGGCTCAATCGCCTCGCCGACAAGTTAAATGCGTTATCTATAGGCTAATTTCAAGTCCCTCATTACCTCAATCAATCAGATTATATTTCTTTAAACTTGCCTGCTGGATTGAATAATCAAATGAGATCTTGCTAGCGAAAATAATTAGTAAAACTGTTATACAGAATAACAATACGGCTCCCTTACCCATTGATTGATGTATGGTCGATCTTTTACTTATCTTCTCTGTGGTGTAACGGGTTCTTCTTTTGACTTTCACGCAGACGACCGGGGTTCGAGACCCAGTCGTCTCCTTCTTTTTGCAATATAGGAATAATTCAATTTGGTGCACGTTGAGAGCTATATAAAGAATGACATCCTCAATGCATGTAGATTTATAATATTTTGACTTAAAACTAGGCTAACTTTGCGTATAATCATTAATATTATATTCCAAAAAGTTATATTGGAAACACGGGGTTTCGAACACCAGTCGCCGGGTTGCCAGGCTTGAGCACTACCGCTACGCCACTGTGCCAGATGGGATAAATTCATTGTTTATACATTAATGAACGAGAGACCCGTGTTTAGAATATTCTTTATTTTGTTGTTGTTGCACCGAGCGAGCGCCACGGTATATAACATGCATTATTTAGGACAAAGTGAATTTAGTATCAGCATTTTGGGTCTATTTTACATTTCAAAAGACCCCTCTGGAAGGATGGAGCACAAAAACGTAATTCAGAATGGTATAACGCAGATCCTAGGCTGTGGGAATAATTTCAGGAAACGAGCTGTCACTTTCTTTGCGGGGGCGTGGCTTTGCTTGATCCGGCTAACTTGAACTTAAACTCTGCTTTCGACCAGGCTCAAACTTTTGGATCTGTTGTCATGGTGATTTGGAAAATCCAGGTACGGGGAATCGGAAAGTCCGGCTTAAGTCAGACTTACCCGAAAGTTATCCGGCTAACTCAGTTATCCAGGTACGGGGAACGGGGCCTGAGGTCTTCTTTGCTCACAACGGATAGCAACAATGATGTAGGAGCCAAGTTTTTTATTTCAGAATATGGTGAAAATTGTATCCTTATTGGTCCATTAGATATGTAGTTTATTATCTTCTTTGTGCTTTGGGTTTATTATTATTATTATTATTATTATTATTATTATTATTATTATTATTATTATTATTATTATTATTATTATTATTATTATTATTATTATTATTATATGTAAATCAATATGGAGTCTTACTGGCCTCCTCCCCCTTTTTCCCATGTTTTGCCTTTACCTCCTATAACATGGCAGGTTAGGGTTAGGCCTCAGGTAGTCAGAGCTCAGGTAGGCAGAGCTCAGGTAGGCAGAGCTCAGGTAGTCAGAGCTCAGGTAGTCAGAGCTCAGGTAGGCAGAGCTCAGGTAGGCAGAGCTCAGGTAGGCAGAGCTCAGGTAGTCAGAGCTCAGGTAGGCAGAGCTCAGGTAGGCAGAGCTCAGGTAATCAGAGCTCAGGTAGGCAGAGCTCAGGTAGTCAGAGATCAGGTAGTCAGAGCTCAGGTAGGCAGAGCTCAGGTAGTCAGAGCTCAGGTAATCAGAGCTCAGGTAGTCAGAGCTCAGGTAGGCAGAGCTCAGGTAGGCAGAGCTCAGGTAGTCAGAGCTCAGGTAGTCAGAGCTCAGGTAGGCAGAGCTCAGGTAGGCAGAGCTCAGGTAGGCAGAGCTCAGGTAGTCAGAGCTCAGGTAGGCAGAGCTCAGGTAGGCAGAGCTCAGGTAATCAGAGCTCAGGTAGGCAGAGCTCAGGTAGTCAGAGATCAGGTAGTCAGAGCTCAGGTAGGCAGAGCTCAGGTAGTCAGAGCTCAGGTAATCAGAGCTCAGGTAGTCAGAGCTCAGGTAGGCAGAGCTCAGGTAGTCAGAGCTCAGGTAGTCAGAGCTCAGGTAGGCAGAGCTCAGGTAGTCAGAGCTCAGGTAATCAGAGCTCAGGTAGTCAGAGCTCAGGTAGTCAGAGCTCAGGTAGACAGAGCTCAGGTAGTCAGAGCTCAGGTAATCAGAGCTCAGGTAGGCAGAGCTCAGGTAGTCAGAGCTCAGGTAGGCAGAGCTCAGGTAGTCAGAGCTCAGGTAGGCAGAGCTCAGGTAGTCAGAGCTCAGGTAGTCAGAGCTCAGGTAGTCAGGGCAGTTGGTTTGAGAAACTGGCACCGGACAATAAATAACCGTAAACCTACAGTATACTCACACAATAAAGTCTTCCTAGGGAGATTTCCCCGTTAAATACATTTTAAAAAGTTAAACGATGCTTGTCTTAGTCGATCTCCCTGGAACTAACCAATGATGTTTTGGAAAATACCTGGAGTTGTTTTGTGGCACTAAATGGGAAGGACAGAGGGGTAGATCATTGATAACTCTCTCCAAAGAACGTGACCCATGCAGGAAAGACTTGAAAACAAGTGATTGTCAGTGATGAGAACAGATGTCATAGTTAGCGTTATAGTGTCCATGCTGTTCTTCTCAAGACGTCCCATTTTAGACATGATTAATAATTATAATGTCATAATATTATTGTTTGTTGTTTGGACCGTTGAGGGAACTAGCCGAGGAATACATTTTAAGACTGAATGTGGTCTTGTTGTGACCGACCCATCAACCCTACAAAACAAACCCATCTAGATTGTCAATAAAATGAAAAATGAATACATTAAATAAGCAGCCGTGGACTTTCACTGTCTACATTTCTCTCAGAATGAATGCAAAGAGGAACGTGTAAACATCACCAATTGGATCTCAGGGTTTTGTAATGCTGGATGTTAGATTAGATTAGATTAGATTAGATTCGATTCGATTCGATTAGATTAGATTCAAATGTATTGTCATTATACAGCACAAGTACAGTACAACGAAAAGAAGTTTGGCATCCAACCAGAGTTGTAACATTAAAGTGCAATAGTAATACACAATGTACAGGTGATTAAACTGGGTATAAAATATATAAATTAGTACTACTGACTCAGTAATGGTGCTAATCAGATGTATGTACAGAGTTGTAGTATTAATATGTACAGTGATACAGGCATAGACGCCTGCGCAATAGAGCACGAGGAGCATTTGCTCTACGACTATTGAACATGGGGGGGCAAACGCTGGTTTTGCTCCCCCACTTTTTGATCATATGAAAAATATGATATACCCCCCCCCCCCCCCCCATATATAAATCTAACCATAACTAAGTAATTTCAATCAAATTAATAATACGCAATGACACTTAATAGCAAGTTTTTAAGTTTCCAAAGATTGTGTGACCCCCCACTTTAATGGTTTGATCCAGTGCCCACGGGCCACGGTTCGTCGGCATGACGTATACGACATGTTGGGGGAGGCGGCTTTTTCGAAAGCCCTTGAAAAATTCAGGCTGGATATTGGATAACATTGTGAGGATTATTGTTCGGCGTTTACATCAAAATGGAGCAAATCATCATGTAAGTCGAACACTGTGACTGTATACTAAATGCGCAAACAGATTGAAACTGAATATTTCTCGTATGGTGAGCCTCGGCGCTGCTGCGCTGCACCGAGTGAATCCAGAGATACGGGATGGTGCGCAGGCGCTGTGATCACCCAACGGCGGAAATAATGCCGCTTTGAGCAGTTTATAAAAAAATTATTATTAGCAACGCCGAGCTTTCAAACCATCCCGTATCTCTGTGCGAACCCCTCGTGCAACTGTGAGCACCTTTGTAATGTCTCTGTGATACTTGTATAACGAACGGTTCGGCCAGAACCAGTCCTTCATGGTAAATCTAGGTTAGTTTCCCATTGAGGAGCAAGTGACTGTGGATTCACTCGGTGCAGCACAGTCACGAAAGGGGTTAACATGGACCCTGATGTAAACAAGACAAACGTCTTTCTCTGGTCTGCATCGCCTTAACAATTGTGTGTATTGAGCCGTACTGTATTGTACCCATTCTGCAATCTGTTAAATAAAGTTTTCATTCATTCATTCAGCCGCCGCGCTCACTGGGGCTATTGATAGCGTCAATTAGTTGTTGTTGTTGTTGTTGTTGGTACTGCGCTGCGGATGTGAACGGGGCCGGAGGGGCTTTGGGAGGATGGGAAAGTTATTATTATTATTATTATAATAGTAATTGGCTATCATACGTGCCTAGCTAGCGTTAGCTAAAAGAGCCCTCGCAGTGAAGTTATTATTATTATAGCTATCATACTGCAATATAAACTGAGTTTTATAGTGAAAAGAGCAGCTTTATTTTGGTCAAGATTGAAGGCTCTATATTGCAGGAAATTGCACGTACAGGTGTTCATTAAATGTTAAAAAATCTGCCGTGGAGGGGGTCGTGCCGGACCCCCTCCAAACCACCCCTTGCAAAAAAAAAAAAGTCAAAATAAAAAGGTTAAAAAAAAAAGAATACAAAAAAATCTTGCACCCCCACTTTCAACTATAACTAGGCGGCCATGGATACAGGTATAAAGACAGTATGGTAGTAACTCATACTGGCCAGCAGCGTAACTAGTAAGAGTAGGTAAGGGATATGTACAGATATAGATATAGTATCTACAGATATGTACAGATATAGTATCAACAGATATGTACAGATATAGTATCTACAGATATGTACAGATATAGATATTGTATCTACAGATATGTACATATTTAGTTATAGTATCTACAGATATGTACAGATATAGTTATAATATCTACAGATATGTACATAATTATATAGATATAGTATCTACAGATGTGTACAGATATACACTCTTAAAGAAAAATTTATTTTTACGGGACTTTCAATGTATTATTTTACAGATTACTTTTGTTTTTCTACTTTAAGTGTAAATGCCATAGAAATACAGTAAATGCCATAAAAATACAGTAAATAACCTTTAATACAAATATTAACCATTAAATAAAGGTTGTAATCTGTAAATTGATTTAATAAGAAATTATCTTTTTTTTACAGGATTATTCCATTGCTTAATTGTCTTGAATGTTAAATTACATGTAAAATACCTAGAATATACATCATTTTACTGTATGTGAAAATAAGGCAACTTTCTGTTTTTTTGCTGTTAAACTTTAAATGTAATGTTAAATAATGTTAAAAAAGAGAATAATATAATTAAAAAACAGTAAAAACCTTCAGTTATTCTACAGGTAATTCTTTTTAAATACATGTATTTGCTTAATTGTGTTGAATGTTAAATTACATTGAATTGTATGTAAAAACACATAAGATACTCATCATTTTACTGTATGTGAAAATAAGGCAACTTTCAGTATTTAAAAAAATTACGATCAAACTCCTTCAATAAAGTGACAGAACTTAAAGTTCAGCAGTGAAACACTGTTATTTTACAGGTTTTCCCATTATTATTACAATCAAACTCCTTCAATTAAGTGACAGCACTTAAAGTTCAGCAGTGAAACACTGTTATTTTACAGGTTTTCCCATTATTATTACAATCAAACCCCTTCAATAAAGTGACAGAACTTAAAGTTCAGCAGTGAAACACTGTTATTTCACAGGTTTTTCCTACATTTACGATGAAATACCTTCAATTAAGTGACAGCACTTAAAGTTCAGCAGTGAAACACTGTTATTTGACCGTTTTTTCCTAAATTATTAGCTAGCCTAGCTTAGCACAAGGGCTGGAAGCAGTAGGGACCAGCTAGCCTAGCTTAGCATAAGGACTGGAAGCAGTAGGGAGCAACTGGCCTAGCTATCCACAAGGATTGGAAACAGTAGGGAGCAGCTAGCCTAGCTTAGCACAAGGACTGGAAGCAGTAGGGACCAGCTAGCCAGCCTAGCTTAGCACAAGGACTGGAAGCAGTAGGGAGCAGCTAGCCTAGCTTAGCACAAGGGCTGGAAGCAGTAGGGAGCAGCTAGCCTAGCTTAGCATGAGGGCTGGAAGCAGTAGGGACCAGCTAGCCTAGCATAGCACAAGGACTGGACCCAGTAGGGAGCAACTAGCCTAGCTTAGCACAAGAACTGGAAGCAGTAGGGAGCAGCTAGCCTAGCTTAGCACAAGGGCTGGAAGCAGTAGGGACCAGCTAGCCTAGCTTAGCACAAGGACTGGAAGCAGTAGGGAGCAACTAGCCTAGCTTAGCACAAGGAATGGAAGCAGTAGGGAGCAGCTAGCCTAGCTTAGCACAAGGGCTGGAAGCAGTAGGGACCAGCTAGCCTACCTAGCTTAGCACAAGGACTGGAAGCAGTAAGGAGCAGCTAGCCTATAGCTTAGCACAAGGGCTGGAAGCAGTAGGGACCAGCTAGCATACCTAGCTTAGCACAAGGACTGGAAGCAGTAGGGAGCAACTAGCCTAGCTTAGCACAAGGACTGGAAGCAGTAGGAAGCAGCTAGCCTAGCTTAGCACAAGAGCTGGATGCAGTAGGGACCAGCTAGTCTAGCTTAGCACAAGGGCTGGAAGCAGTAGGGACCAGCTAGCCTAGCTTAGCACAAGGGCTGGAAGCAGTAGGGAGCAGCTAGCCTAGCTTAGCATGAGGGCTGGAAGCAGTAGGGACCAGCTAGCCTAGCTTAGCACAAGGACTGGAAGCAGTAGGGAGCAACTAGCCTAGCTTAGCACAAGGACTGGAAGCAGTAGGGACCAGCTAGCCTAGCTTAGCACAAGGACTGGAAGCAGTAGGGAGCAACTAGCCTAGCTTAGCACAAGGAATGGAAGCAGTAGGGAGCAGCTAGCCTAGCTTAGCACAAAGGCTGGAAGCAGTAGGGACCAGCTAGCCAGCCTAGCTTAGCACAAGGACTGGAAGCAGTAGGGAGCAGCTAGCCTAGCTTAGCACAAGGGCTGGAAGCAGTAGGGAGCAGCTAGCCTAGCTTAGCACAAGGACTGGAAGCAGTAGGGAGCAACTAGCCTAGTAGCCTAGCCTAGTAGTACTATGGCGCGACCCCGGTCAGTCGCCTTTGGTTTAGCTCCGCGACGATTGTGCTCATTTTTAGCTATTATGTTTGTTTTTTCGACTTTTTTTATTAAATCATCACTGGCGGGTATGTCATACGACCGCCAGACACTTATGGACCTAAACTCCGGACTCAAATTGGAGTTGGGAGACACTTTATGCCCAGAAGGGCTAACAGAAATCAAGCGGGAGAACGGCAACAAAGGAAACGGCAGAAAGAAACATAGAGGTAGACGAGGCGGTATCAGACTTAGATTAAAAAGATCTGCTTACCGTCCAGCAATTCCATCCATCTTTCTGGCGAATGCACGTTCGTTGGAGGGAAGGATGGACGACTTGAGAGCGAGGGTACGATTCCAACGGGAGATGAGAGACGTTAATATCATGTGTTTCACTGAGACATGGCTCAAGCCAGCAACGCCGGATAACAGCGTCTCTCCATCGGACAATTTCACCGTCCTGAGAGCAGATCGCACGGCAGCCTCTGGGAAGAGCGTCGGAGGTGGGGTCTGCATCCTCACGAACAATCTCTGGGTTAATCCCAAGGAAGTACATGTCCTCTCAAGTTCATGCTCCCCAGATATGGAACATCTCCAGATCCTGTGTCGCCCGTATCACCTACCCCGTGAGTTTACCGCGGTCATTTTATCCGTCGTGTATATTCATCCACAGGCAAATACCGGCAAAGCGCTGGGGGAATTACACGACCACATCAACAAACAGCAGATCAAGCACCCGGAAGCCGCGACGATAGTGACTGGTGATTTCAACCAGGCAAACCTGAAAAAAGTGATGCCGACTTTTTTTCAGCACATTGCCTGCTCCACAAGAGGGGGAAACACACTCGACCACTGCTACACCCCGTTCAGAGCTGCCTACAAGGCTGTAGCGGCTCCGCCACTGATGGGCTCTGTAAGCGCGAGCGATCACGACTCCATCTTTTTAATCCCAGCATACAAACAGCGATCACGCGAAGCCGTCGTGTCACGTGAGACAAAAAAGTGGGCTGACGAATCAGAGGCCGAGCTCCGTGACGCGTTCAAGGATACAGACTGGGACATGTTTGAAGAAAGCGCCAGTGACGTCAGCGAGTATGCTGATACCGTTGTAAGCTACATAACAACAGTGGCAGACGGCATTGTCCCCACAAAGACGGCGCGGGTTTTCCCAAACCAGAAACCTTGGGTGGACAGCACTATAAGAACAGCCCTAAACTCACGCACCACGGCTTATAACCTGGGCAGAGAGTCAGGAAATATGGAAGAATACAAGGCTTCAGTCTACACTCTGCGCAAGGCTGTTAAACTTGCTAAGAGGACATATGCTGAGAAACTGGAGACACAAATGGCACAAAACGACACAAGAGGCTTGTGGAGGGGACTGAAGACAATAACTGACTACAAAGTCAGCGCCCCCGCAATGGGGAGCGACGACGCCTCTCTAGCGGACAAACTCAACTCCTTCTACGCTCGGTTCGGTGTAGACAGTGTCGCCGCTAGCCCTCTGGCTAGTGACGTCACTGGCGCACCGGCTGTTGTGGAGGGGGGGGGGCAACCGCGGGGGGGCGGGGGCGCTCTCTCGTTGTCGGAACACAGTGTGAGAAGAGCATTTATGCAGGTGAACACCAGGAAGGCTGCAGGCCCAGATGGTATAACAGGACGCATACTTAAGTCCTGTGCAAACCAGCTTGCCCCGGTGTTCACCGCCATATTTAATCAATCCCTGGCGGAGTCAGTAGTCCCTGCCTGCTTCAAGATGTCTACCATCATCCCTGTACCGAAGAAACCCTCCCCAACATGTCCAAATGATTACAGACCGGTGGCACTCACCTCTGTGGTCATGAAATGTTTCGAGAGGCTGGTCAAGGACCACATTTGTGCCTCTCTCCCCAGCGATATGGACCCTATGCAATTTGCATACAGGACAAACAGGTCCACTGATGACGCTGTCTCCCAGGTACTGCACAGCACTCTCTCCCACCTTGACCGTCAGAAGGGGGGCTATGTGAGACTGTTGTTCATTGACTACAGCTCAGCGTTCAACACCATAGTCCCCACCAGACTGGTGGACAAGCTGATCGAGCTAGGCCTGAGCTCCGCCCTGAGCGCCTGGGTACTGGACTTTCTGAGTGAAAGACCCCAGGCGGTCAGGGTGGGGGGTCAGACCTCCAACACCATCACCCTGAGCATCGGGTCCCCCCAGGGCTGTGTTCTAAGCCCCCTGCTGTACTCACTCTACACACACGACTGTGTGGCCAAGTTCAGCTCCAACTCCATTGTGAAGTTCGCCGACGACACGGTGGTGGTGGGGCTGATCTCGGACAACGACGAGAAGGCCTACCGGGAGGAGGTTGAGGTACTGGAACGTTGGTGCCAGGACAACAGCCTGCTCCTGAACATTGGTAAAACCAAGGAGCTGATCGTGGATTATAGGAGAGGACAGCGGGAGACACACACACCACTGAGGATTAACGGGGCTACCGTGGACAGGGTGAGCAGCTTCAAGTACCTGGGGGTCCACATCTCAGAGGACCTGACATGGTCAACACACATAGGCACAGTAGTAAAGAAAGCGAAGCAGCGCCTCTACCACCTGAGACAGTTAAGGAAGTTCAGAGTATCGGGGAAGATACTTCAGTCCTTCTACTCAGGAGCTGTAGAGAGCATCTTGACCGGAAACATCACTGCCTGGTATGGGAACAGCACGGCACAGGACAAGAAGGCCCTACAGAGTGTGGTGCGCTCAGCCGAGCGTACCACGGGTATTGCGCTACCTCCCCTGCAGGCTCTATACAACAAGAGGTGCAAATCCAGAGCCTGCAGGATAATGAAAGACCCCCACCACCCCAATAACAGCCTGTTCCAGCTGCTGAGGTCAGGCAGACGCCTGCGAATTCTAGAGACTAAGACGGAGAGGCTTAGGCTAAGCTTCTTCCCCCAGGCCATCAGAGCCTTGAACAATGAACATCGAGAGACACAGAAACTGAACTATCCACACACAAGTACATACACGACACGCACGCTGAGCACGCTCACACACTAGCAGCCACTTTAACACTCATGCCGCACACACGCACACTTATGGCCAGAGGAAAGGCCACTTAAAATAGTATAACATCAGGAACAGTGTATTGCACTACTAAAGCTAACTAGCATGTCCTATATGCTCTGTAAATACTAATGTACAGATACCGAGATGGCACACCATGTACCTGTTTATTGCACTGTTTATTGGATTCTATTAATATGTTGTACCACTGTATTTTATTGGATTCTATTATATGTTGTACCACTGTATTGCACATCGTCGCGGGCAAGACCAGCCGCATTTCATTGTATACCTGTATGCCGTGACAATTAAAACTCTTGAATCTTGAATCTTGAATCTTGTTTATCACAAGGACTGGAAGCAGTAGGGAGCAGCTAGCCTATAGCTTAGCACAAGGGCTGGAAGCAGTAGGGACCAGCTAGCCTACCTAGCTTAGCACAAGGACTGGAAGCAGTAGGGAGCAACTAGCCTAGATTAGCACAAGGACTGGAAGCAGTAGGGAGCAGCTAGCCTAGCTTAGCACAAGGGCTGGAAGCAGTAGGGACCAGCTAGCCTAGCTTAGCAGAAGGACTGGAAGCAGTAGGGAGCAACTAGCCTAGCTTAGCACAAGGAATGGAAGCAGTAGGGAGCAGCTAGCCTAGCTTAGCACAAGGGCTGGAAGCAGTAGGGACCAGCTAGCCTACCTAGCTTAGCACAAGGACTGGAAGCAGTAAGGAGCAGCTATTCTATAGCTTAGCACAAGGGCTGGAAGCAGTAGGGACCAGCTAGCCTACCTAGCTTAGCACAAGGACTGGAAGCAGTAGGGAGCAACTAGCCTAGCTTAGCACAAGGACTGGAAGCAGTAGGAAGCAGCTAGCCTAGCTTAGCACAAGAGCTGGATGCAGTAGGGACCAGCTAGCCTAGCTTAGCACAAGGGCTGGAAGCAGTAGGGACCAGCTAGCCTACCTAGCTTAGCACAAGGACTGGAAGCAGTAAGGAGCAGCTAGCCTATAGCTTAGCACAAGGGCTGGAAGCAGTAGGGACCAGCTAGCCTACCTAGCTTAGCACAAGGACTGGAAGCAGTAGGGAGCAACTAGCCTAGCTTAGCACAAGGACTGGAAGCAGTAGGAAGCAGCTAGCCTAGCTTAGCACAAGAGCTGGATGCAGTAGGGACCAGCTAGCCTACCTAGCTTAGCACAAGGACTGGAAGCAGTAGGGAGCAGCTAGCCTAGCTTAGCACAAGGGCTGGAAGCAGTAGGGACCAGCTAGCCTAGCTTAGCACAAGGACTGGAAGCAGTAGGGAGCAACTAGCCTAGCTTAGCACAAGGACTGGAAGCAGTAGGGAGCAGCTAGCCTAGCTTAGCACAAGGAATGGAAGCAGTAGGGAGCAGCTAGCCTAGCTTAGCACAAGGGCTGGAAGCAGTAGGGACCAGCTAGCCTACCTAGCTTAGCACAAGGACTGGAAGCAGTAGGGAGCAGCTAGCCTAGCTTAGCACAAGGGCTGGAAGCAGTAGGGACCAGCTAGCCTAGCTTAGCACAAGGACTGGAAGCAGTAGGGAGCAACTAGCCTAGCTTAGCACAAGGACTGGAAGCAGTAGGGAGCAGCTAGCCTAGCTTAGCACAAGGAATGGAAGCAGTAGGGAGCAGCTAGCCTAGCTTAGCACAAGGGCTGGAAGCAGTAGGGACCAGCTAGCCTAGCTTAGCACAAGGGCTGGAAGCAGTAGGGACCAGCTAGCCTAGCTTAGCACAAGTTGCAGTTTGCATACCAGCTAGCCTAGCTTAGCACAAGCTGCAGTTTGCATATCAGCAGAACATCGGTGTGGAGGATGCCATAATCTACATGGTCCACAAGGCCTATCTACATCTGGAGAAGCCGGGCAGGTCAGTGAGGGTAACATTCTTTGACTTTTCTAGTGCCTTCAACACTATTCAGCCTCCACTACTGGCTGAGAAGCTGTCAGTGATGGGGGTGGAGGACGACTTGGTGGCCTGGATCTTCAACTACCTCACTGGCAGACCACAGTCTGTCAAACTGCAGGGGTGCCACTCCGACGTGCTGATCTGCAACACTGGAGCCCCCCAGGGAACTATATTGGCACCCTTTTTATTCACCCTGTACACCTCAGACTTCCGCTTCAGCTCCGGGAACTGCCATCTCCAAAAGTTTTCTGATGACTCCTCCATCGTTGGATACATCACCAACGACAACGAGGAGGAGTACAGAGCTGTGGTGGAGAGATTCACAGAGTGGAGCAAGGAAAACCACCTACAGCTCAACATCAGCAAGACGAATGAGATGGTGGTGGACCATCGGCGGAGCAAGAGGAAGCCCTCAACTCCCATCATCATCCAGGGGGAGGAGGTGGAAAGGGTGGCGAATTACAAATTCCTGGGTGTTCTCATGAACAACAAACTGGACTGGACGGACAACACAGAGGCCCTCTACAGGAAGGGACAGAGCAGACTGTTCTTCCTGAGAGGGCTCAGGTCTTTTAATGTCTGCAGCAAACTGCTGCAGATGTTCTACCAGTCTGTGGTGGCGGGTGCCCTCTTTTTCGCTGTGGTATGCTGGGGGGGCAACACCAACACAGGCAAAATAAACAAACTGGTAAAAAAAAAAGCAAGCTCTGTGGTGGGAGCGGACCTGGACCGTCTGCAGGTGGTGGCAGAGGGGAGGACGAGGAGGAAGCTGCATGCTATCCTTGAGAACCCCTGCCACCCCCTCTATGATGAGCTGACCGCAATGCGGTCCACGTTTAGCCACAGACTCATCCCCCCCCCGACATACCACAAAGCGCTTTGGGCAGTCCTTTGTGCCGGTGGCAATCAGGCTCCACAACCAAGCAGGGCCAGGATGGGCCAACTGCTGTGAACTGGACGAGCTGGGTTGTGGACTGTAACAAATGAATTTAATTATTTAACAACACATTCATGATTGGACTTGTTTCTTTTTCACCACTTTTTAGCTCTTTTTAGTCCTATTTTAGCTATTTCTATCCCTGTGTACTTGTCCATCTTGTTTTTAACACATGTATGTTATGTATAAACTGTTTTTTAATTGCTGTTTTTAAATTGCTGTTACGCTGCTTATGCTGTAAATGACATCTTAATCTCCCCTCTGGGATAAATAAAGGTTTTCAATTCAATTCAGTAGGGACCAGCTAGCCTACCTAGCTTAGCACAAGGGCTGGAAGCAGTAGGGACCAGCTAGCCTACCTAGCTTAGCACAAGGACTGGAAGCAGTAGGGAGCAGCTAGCCTAGCTTAGCACAAGGGCTGGAAGCAGTAGGGAGCAGCTAGCCTAGCTTAGCACAAGGGCTGGAAGCAGTAGGGACCAGCTAGCCTACCTAGCTTAGCACAAGGACTGGAAGCAGTAGGGAGCAGCTAGCCTAGCTTAGCACAAGGGCTGGAAGCAGTAGGGAGCAGCTAGCCTAGCTTAGCACAAGGGCTGGAAGCAATAGGGACCAGCTAGCCTACCTAGCTTAGCACAAGGACTGGAAGCAGTAGGGAGCAGCTAGCCTAGCTTAGCACAAGGACTGGAAGCAGTAGGGAGCAGGGGATCATCCCTATGTTCCCCGGGTCCTATGTTCCCCGGGTCCTATGTTCCCCGCTTGATTGATTAATAGATTGAAATTTTTATAAATTTTTATTATTTTATTAATAATTAATGTCCGCCTTGTTTCTAACTGGTTAAGCTTAGGCCCTCTTTCGAACTGGTTACGGTTAGAGTTTGGAATCAGGGCTGGTGGTCTAAAATTTGCAATCAATCAAAGCGGGGAACATAGAACCCGGGGAACATAGGACCCGGGGAACATAGACATGCTCCCGGGAGCAGCTAGCCTAGCTTAGCACAAGGGCTGGAAGCAGTAGGGACCAGCTAGCCTAGCTTAGCACAAGCTGCAGTTTGCATACCAGCTAGCCTATAGCTTAGCACAAGCTGCAGTTTGCATATCAGCAGAACATCGGTGTGGAGGATGCCATAATCTACATGGTCCACAAGGCCTATCTATATCTGGAGAAGCCGGGCAGCTCAGTGAGGGTAACATTCTTTGACTTTTCTAGTGCCTTCAACACTATTCAGCCTCCACTACTACCCAGGTGGCCAGCATACTCGGCCCGATTCCGGCTACCGGTCGGCACACTCGGCACATGTCCGGCACGGCACGCCAACGATGAGCCGGATCTGGCCCGGTAATGGTTGCCGTGCCAAAGCCGACTCGGGCTCGCCAAAGATAAACCGGCTCTGGCCTCGCCCCTGCCCACGTGACAACCTAGGATGGCTTAGAGTAGACGACAGAGTACAGCAACTTGCAATGGGCCTGTCTACAAGATACATACACAACCAAGGTATGTGTACATGTCAAAATACTTCCCAAAGGTCAGTGAATACCATGACCACAACACCATGGGAGCTCCACAAATCATGTTAAACCCAGATTCGGCTCAAACAGGGACTAAACACGTTTCGCAATTATGCCACATCAATGTGGAACGCCCTACCCAAAGATGTAAAGGAATGTGAATCACTACCCACTTTCAAAACCACTCTCAAAGAACACCTACGGGAGACTGCAATTCGAAACTGGCCCCTGTAAATGTCCTAACCCAACCCCCTCCAATGTACAGTAAAGTACCAAACATGGTTTTGTCAATATTCCAATGTACAGTTGTGATTGTGCAGTTGTACAGTGTCCCCCACCCACCCCTCCTTCCCCCCCCCCCACCCCACCGATAATGTACGGTTCTACGTCAAATATATACTCTCTTTTCTAGACTCTTTTTGTATCACAAACAGTAGGCCCTACTGTATTTGCAAATCTGGTATGTCATAAATGTATAGAAGTGTCTATCTGTATGTCACATGTCATGTTATGATGAATTGAAAATGGGGGACCCTGATGTAAACAAGATGAAAGTCTTTCTCTGGTCTGCATGCCCTTAACAATTGTATGTATTGAGCTGTACTGTATTGTACCCATTCTGCAATCTGTTAACAAAGTTTTCAATCAATCAATCAAAACCGTGGTCAGTCTGTGCGGAGAAACAAGGAAGAGCATGGTTGCCAGATCGGATTAACAATATCCGAACCGCCCATTAATATCAAAGGTTTGTCAGATGATGGCAGACTCTCAAATCTGGCAACACTGATGCGTTGCATTGTGGGGGATCCCGGTTTGAAATTTGAATTGAAGCGGTTACAGACAGAGCCTGCACCACGCCGTGAGCAACTGTTGCATCTTCTCCTCAGGTAATTGGAGATCATACTATTGGGTAATTGTGCAACACATATATTTTATTATTTATAAGTAATGCGTGCCGCTGATATAAATGAGTGCTGTTTAGTCTGTGTTTCAGTGAGTGTAGCGCAAGCTCACGTTAGCTACTAGGCTACATACACTGTAGCGCGAGCTCACGTTACTACTAGGCTACATACACTGCGTGCGAGCTCACGTTAGCTACTAGGCTACATACACTGTAGCGCGAGCTCACGTTACTACTAGGCTACATACACTGTAGCGCGAACTCACGTTACTACTAGGCTACATACACTGCGCGCGAGCTCACGTTACTACTAGGCTACATACACTGCGCGCGAGCTCACGTTACTACTAGGCTACATACACTGCGCGCAAGCTCACGTTACTACTAGGCTACATACACTGTAGCGCGAGCTCACGTTACTACTAGGCTACATACACTGTAGCGCGAGCTCACGTTACTACTAGGCTACATACACTGTAGCGCGAGCTCACGTGCTACTGGGCTACATACACTGTAGCGCGAGCTCACGTGCTACTAGGCTACATACACTGCTACAGGCAGAGCCTCACGTCGTCACCAACTGTTCTCATCTCAGGTAATTGTGCAACACATATATTTTATTATTTATAAGTAATGCATGCTGCTGATATAAATGCTGTTTAGTCTGTGTTTCAGTGACTAGTCTACTGTAATGTTATTTGCTCAATATTATGAAACTGGTGGGATCTGTAAACTACAGTAGCACTACTGCTAGCAGGCCTAGACTGCAGAATACTGACGTTAGCTAACCAATGCATATCACGCAGATCTTTCATGGTTTAATTTAATTGTAAAATATATAATTTCACAGCAAATACTGTTACAGTGCTGGATCTCAACAATGACATGAAAGCAGAAGACAGCTCAATAACAACTACCGGTATACTTCAAGTGGTCGTAAGTGATGTATATTTTTTTTTTATTGTGTGTGTGACTGTATATATAATATATACTTTTTAATCTGGGACATCATTTTCAAAGAGTCATCCTGTAATGCCTTCTCTCTCTCTCTCCCAAGACGGTCAAGATCTACCAAGTCTTCAAGATCTTCAAGTGGTCATGCTTGTAAGTGATGTATAAAATGTTTTATTGTGTGTGACTGTGTATATATATACTTTTCAATCTGGGACTTTCATTTCAACAGCTGGAAAGAGTCATCCTGTAAATGCCTATACTGACTGTTGAATGTCCTTACTTTTAGCTCTTCTACAAAGAATTCTTACAAATCAAGAAGTGTTGATGGATGCTACAGTATATTCTATGTAGATGTGCATGACGTGGACTAAATTAGAGGTCCTAGATATGGAAGTTTGAAGATGGCGGTGTTTCAAGAGACTGGCTAGGCTACTGCATGCTGTAGAGTGGTGAGTTAACTTGTTCCATGTGCCGCAAGTATGTCAAAAAGAAAATTTCGGATTATCGACGAAACCTTACTTGGTCCCAAGAAGAGGGTCTTGTGTATTAAATAAAGTTTTTATTCATTCATTCACTCTGGATCTGGTAAATCCAGTAGCAATACACACAATTGTTAAGGGGATACAGACCAGAGAAAGATGTGTGTCTTGTTTACATCATCAGCGTCCCCCATTTTCAATTCATAGTGACATTTATGACATACACAACATACATGACATCATGACATTTATGACATAGGGACATACATGACTTACAGGTATATAGTACTGTTACATTTGTCACATATACAATATGCAAATATACAGTACTGTTACCCAGAGATCCTAACAGTAAATATATACATATGATGAGGAGGCGACTGTACATTAGGAGACTATGTTAGGACTGTACTTAAAAGGAGAATTTCTTTTGCTTTAATCCCTGAAATCACTGGCCTTAGACTATCTACTAACGTATTCTCTATCTCTCTCTCTAGGTTCATGGCCACTAATGGCTTCAGAAGGACAGTATGCTGGATGAGGAAGGTCTTGGCCATGCTGTGATGACTCCTAGAGGACAAGAACGGAGGTGCAGGACCTGGCTGTCAAATGGTTTGTAATGCTACAGTATATTGTATGTAGATGTGCATGACGTGGACTAAATTAGAGGTCCTAGATATGCTAAATAATATTGAGAATCACTGGCCTTAGACTATCTACTAACGTATTCTCGCTCTCTCTCTAGGTTCATGACCACTAATGACTTCAGAGCTTCAGAAGGACAATATGCTGGATGAGGAAGGTCTTGGCCATGCTGCGATGGCTCCTAGAGGACAAGAACGGAGGTGCAGGACCTGGCTGTCAAATGGTTTGTAATGCTACAGTATAAATTATTGTATTACCCATCACACTCACCATCAATGACTCCACCATCACCCCCTCCCCCCTAGTCCGCAACCTCTGTGTCATCCTCGACCCCACCCTCTCATTTGACCCCCATGTCCGCTCCATTGTCAAAACTTCATATTTTTACCTCCGCAACATTGCCAAAATCCGTCACTGCCTCTACCCCCTGCTGCTGAATCCCTCATACACGCCTTCATCTCCTCCCTCCTGGACTACTGCAACTCCCTCCTCACTGGCATCACCTCCCGCTCCCTCCATAAACTGCAGATGGTCCAAAACTCAGCCGCCCGCCTCCTCACTAACACCCGGTCCCGCGAACACATCACTCCTGTCCTCCACTCCCTCCACTGGCTCCCGATCAAGGAACGCATTAACTTCAAAACACTACTCCTCACCTTCAAAGCCCTCCATAGCCTGGCCTCACCCTGGTCTCAAACTTTTTACACCAAGTACCACCTGAGAAAGTAGCTGGCTCTCCAAGTACCACCATATGACCGACGTTAAAATACAGTATTCAGCTATGCACAGTTCACGCAGGAGGCAAATGTATTCCTAATACCATTATTTTGTTACAAAGACTTAATTTCCTGCATTCTGGTGCAGGAATGTTTGAATTTTTACCATTTAAATTCCAGTGTTAGTGATGGGCATCACAAAGTATTGTATATATAAAAAAAAAAAAAAACACATATTCAATACATTTTGAATTGTAACCCTTTAAATGTCAGTTTGTGTGATGGCATCACAAATTATTGTTAAAAATTATTATTATTGTTGTTGTGGTATGGAAGCAAATGAGTGACAGAAGTATTTGAATTTTATCAGACACCGAATTTATAGCATTGAAAATAATTACTTTGAAAATGCGTATCTGAATTGAATTTATAGCATTGAAAATAATTACTTTGAAAACATGTATCTGAATTTTTTCAGACACCGAATTTATAGCATTGAAAATAATTACTTTGAAAACATGTATCTGTTTTTTTTCAGACACCGAATTTATAGCATTGAAAAGAATTACTTTGAAAATCATGTATCTGAATTTTTTTGCTCCGAATTTACCTTATGTGAAATAAAAATCAGTGTTTAAAATTCAATGTAAAAAATTCGAATGCATAATAAAATTCAATGTAAAAAAAATTCGATGCATAATTGCGGTGTATAAAATTCAATGTAAAAAATTCGATGAATAATTGCGGTGTATAAAATTCTATATAAAAAATTCGATGCATAATTGCGGTGTATAAAATTCAATGTAAAAAACCATCATCCGGGCTGCGTGAATCCTTTCAGCAACTGGCTTGTCCTTCCGCGTTCCCGTTTGGCGCTCTGATTGGCCAGGTCATGTGACATGAGCGCCAATCGTGGGACGGCAAGTTTTTGCAGGGTTAAGCTTAGGCACTCTTTCGAAGTTGGTTAAGGTTAGAGTTTGTCTTAGAGCGTGACGGCAATTTCTTTCGACGGTTAAGCTTAGGCACTCTTTTGAAGTTGGTTAGAGTTTGTCTTAGAGCATGGCGATAGAACGGCAGGTAGTTTGCAGGCTGTTCGACGCGGAAATGGGCAAACACATGACCTGGCCAATCAGAGCGCCAAATGGGAACGCGGAAGGACAAGCCAGTTGCCGAAAGGATACACTCATCCGGGCTGCGTGTATACCAAACCAAGCCGCATTTCTCGGAGACGCTCTCTGATTGGCACTGACTGACGCTCTCTGATTGGCCACTGACGCGTTTGCCCAATCCGTGACGAGCTGTGTCTTTGCCCATTTCCACGTCAAACAGCCTGCAAACTACCTGGCGTTCTATCGCCATGCTCTAAGACAAACTCTAACCTTAACCAACTTCGAAAGAGTGCCTAAGCTTAACCGTCGAAAGAACTTGCCGTCACGCACTAAGACAAACTCTAACCTTAACCAACTTCGAAGAGTGCCTAAGCTTAACCAGTGTAAAAACAGGCGTCGGCCAATCAGAGAGCGTCTCCGAGAAATGCGGCTTGGTTTGGTATTCACGCATCCGGGCTACCCAGACAGGATAAGCAATCGAGCCTGGATGCAATCGAACTGACTATCGAACTGACTTCTGGCCTATCACTGCACGGCTTTGTCAGTCATGTGATCACACCAACCCGAGAAAGATGGCGGTATATACATACGGTGGGGAGAGAAATATACATACGGTGGGGAGAGAATATATACATACGGTGGGGAGGAGACTGTACATTAGGAGGGGGTGGGAGAGAAATATACATACGGTGGGGAGAGAATATATACATACGGTGGGGAGGAGACTACATTAGGAGGGGGTGGGTGAGAGAGAAATATACATATGGTGGGGAGAGAATATATACATACGGTGGGGAGGAGACTGTACATTAGGAGGGGGTGGGTGGGAGAGAAATATACATATAATAGACAGTCTCCTCCCCACCGTATGTATATATTCTCTCCCCACCATATGTATATTTCTGTAGGGGTGGCAAAACAGCATCAGTGTCCTCTCCATTCACACTCCATTGGGAGCAATTAGGGGTTACAGCGGCACTGCCATGCTAGACTAACTTAGGTTATTTGGATTGAATGCTTAAATTATGTATAGATTTTGTAAAATATAATTTCCCCCAATAGTATTGAGTTAACCTATGATTCCTTCCTATCCCTAGGTGTGTGAGGTGGGGCCCAGCAGACATACCGGACGGGGAGATAGAGGAAGCCTTGGGGGATCTGCGGAACATCTACTCCGGCATGCAATCTACTTTACTTTTGGTGGGGCTTTTCTCCCACTTTGGCCTCCTGACAGACACTGATGCCCTTCAAAAGATCCAAGATGCCCTGGGTCAGAGAGGACGGACCATCCTGCAGTTCTGCCAAAAACTGGACAACCCGGAGATCAAGGAAGTTCTGGCCAGATATGATCCAGAGGCTTCGGAGAAGACTCCTTATGGTGTACTTCAAGGAGCCTATGGAGAAACTGCTGCTCGGAGTTGATGTAAGTTTTATTTATTTAAATATTTGAAATGCTAAACGAGTGATTACAAACACTGTGATAGACCCTCTAAACTGTGCGATGCCAGTGTTTTTTCTCCTTTTCTGTGTTTTATTTCAAAGTAGGTCTACACATGGTAGTCTTTTTTCAAAGTAGACTACTTTTTATTTTATAAATGTTCCACAAATAAGGGAAGGACTCAAATATACCTGAATAGTTCAGGGTTTTATTTCAAAGTCGGTCTATAGACACCAGTGTTTTGTCTCCTCTGTGTTTTATTTAAAAATAGGTCTACACAGCCAGTATTTTGTCTCTTCATAAGAGTTTGAGGTTTTCCTTTGTTATAACAGGTAAAAACAGCAATAAAAAGTCAAAATTATGCAACAAACTGTGTGCTATAGCCTATAAGTATAAAGTATAATAAATCGCAAATGACTTTGGGCAATTGTCAGACGTTTTATACTAAATGTGGGGTATGCTTGGGGATATATAAAACGTTATACACTGTGTTATCTTCATTTTAAGGGTAAATAGGTTGTGCGGCTCCCTGAGCATTTTATTTTGTGGGAGGGGGGAAAAGTGGCTCTTTTGATAGTAAAGGTTGCTGACCCCTGGACTAAACACTCAATGCTGGAACAAGAAGCTCTTATAATTTGTTCAATGTTCTCTCCTTTTCAGGCAGTCCAAAGAACACAGTAAACAGCTTTTGAAGCCTCCTACTATGATGGTAAGTAATCAAGAATGTGTCTTTTTCCAAAAATGTGTCTTTTTCCAAACATGAGTGATCTTATAGGAAAAAGCATGACAATAAAGTCGTCATTTAAGTGAAAATGGAAAAAACATTATCCTACAGGCGAATGCAGATTGTGGAGGAGAGGCCCCTGGTCTGAGTTCAACTGGCCTGCCCTGTTCCAGGAGAGTGTAGTAATTAAAAGTGTACAGTATGCGTTGACATTTTTAGCTGTGACCACTCCAGTAAAGGTCTCTTTGGAGGCTTAAAGGAACACGCCAACTTTTTGGGAAATTAGCTTATTTGCCATCTACCTAGAGTTGGACAAGCAGATGCATACCCTTTTCTTCTCTGTACATGCATTAGGCTTAGGGAACAACCGCGCCGTTAGCCTAGCTTAGCGTCATTCACTGGAAGTAGGTGTGTCAGTGTAGCCTAGTTCCCAACGGTCACGAAATACGTTTTTTTATTTTTTAAACTGGGCTTTTGAGGTGATGAAATCACTGCGGTCAGGCAGCAGCGGTTCGGCAAAAAATTGTTCAGAGTATATATCCAGGGTTCGCACAAGGTCCTTGAAGTGCTTAAAATGCTTGATAAAAAAATTAAATAAAAAAGTCAAGGCCTGGAATTCCTTAAACAGCCCATTTTTTATCAAGGTCCTGATTGGCTGAGGACACAGCCACTAAACCAGGGTGGTGCAGCAGTGAGGAGAGTAGAGTTAGGCAGAAATATCAATTTGGCCAAAAGATTACTTAGGTAATTATGCTATGAGGCTAACTGATCAATCTGCTTGTCTAACTCCAGGGTAGATGGCAAATAAGCAAATTTCCCACAAAGTTGGTGTGTTCCTTTTTAAAGGAGAAGTCCACTGAATAACACTTTAGAGAAGATTATTTCTAATTATATACAATGGTAATTTCTTTTTTAATTCCATTTATTTTTGGGCTTCCTGTATTTCTCACCCATCGCAATTTAGTTGCTATGCCAATTCCCTTCCTGGTTGTTGCATGCGTTGCCCAACTGTCGGCCTGGGGAGGGTACAGTACATGTGGAGTCGCCAGCCGCTTCTTTTCACCTGACAGCGAGGAGTTTCACTTGGGGAACGTAACGCATGCAGAGGTTCACACTATCTCCCCCAGATCCCCTGTAATTTTTGTGACAGATGGTCCAGTGTTAAAGCAACAAGGGCTTAGAGGCCAAGCTTGGTATTGCAAGTCACATGGCGCTTTGGGAGCTCAGCCCATGCATGCATTTTACCCTAGGGATCGATAGGAGCCTCGCATTTAGTGATCTAGGAGGCAAGTATTTTGTAATGAGATCGGATAGATAGAGCAATCTCAAAATTAGAAAATGAGGCTCATCGTGCTCGCAAGCCACCGTCTAAAGTCTAATTGTGTTCTCAGAGGGATGCCACTGGTGATCTACACCTCTACCAGAGGCCAGCAGCCAGAGGGGGGGACCCTGCTGACCACAAGGCCATTGAATCATCCTATGCTGAATTGACATGGATGGCATCTCCCTTAAGCTGATTAAGTATAACTTGCATGTACACAGGGAACAAAATAAGCACCCGCCAAACGCCAATGGCGTGTAGATTTCCTCTTTGGCTGGTAAATTACAGAGGCTACTCGGCCACTCTGGCGTGTAAAATAATTGTGAGCCATATGAGCATATTAGAGTATTATATCAAGGCTATACAGTGCGAGCATTTCACTCGCATTTGCCTCTAAAAATAGATTTGTGCGAACCGGGAAAATCATTTAGGAGCACAGTGTGCGAGTAATAGTCTTGCATAGTGGGCGTCTCAACTGCGCAATTGTAATTTCATAATAGAAACGGAGCAGCGTGGACCAGCTCTGTAACAACTCATCTAGAGTCTGCAGCAGTTCCAATTGTCTAACATGCTTTGCATCCTCGCCAGTTATACCCACGTCGCGCTAAAAACATTAACTACTGTAATAGTATCTGCTAACTGAGTACTCCAACTAAGCTAACCTGCTAACGCTAACTACTGCTAACGCTAATCACTGAGGATGCTCAGAGGCATAGTGGGGGAAGAGAGGGCTGATAATCTGTGTGTGTGTGTCGCTCTCTCTCTCTCTCCCTCTCTCCATCTCTCTCCTGAACCTATTTCATTCAAAAGGATGATATTGATGGACAGTAGCTATAGTATATAGCTCACTAGCTGTAACAGAATAATTGTATTAATTACTATTGATTAACTATTATTCAATAGCGTTTAAATGATAATGAATTAAATAATTGTATAAAGGATTTTCCATGTTCTGTCATCTAATAATATATTCCATTACATTTCCTATCTGTATCGAAGTCAAAATGTTGGTATTGTGACAACAGTACAACATACAAAAGCAGCTTGACAACCAATATCCTTTGTGTCTAGTAGGCATGGGCCAATGTCTGATTTTGGTGATATGTGCTATTGCACAGATGTTGACCGTTAGTATGCACACGCACGCACAGTATAATATGCATGTAATAAATAGTTTGTTAATAAACTCTGTTACTTGAAAAATTTTCACTGTGCTCCTAAATTTAAATTTTATTTAGGAGCACTTGTGCTCCCTGGGAAAAAGGTTAGCGTAGAGCCCTGTATATAGTAATAATAATAATACATGGCGATATACTAAAAAGCTATTTCAAATTTTTGGCTGGTAAAACAAATCTGCCTGGCTGGTAGTTTTTTTTAATCTACCAGCCACCTTGGCTGGTAAGCCAAAAAGTTAATTTTGTTCCCTGCATGTACAAACACACCCACTCTATCTATATCTCTCTTCGAGCACATGTCATCATCATCAAACCTTTATTTAATTCTTGGGAGAACAAACAGTAGGGTTGTAAAAAAAAAGTGTAAACATCTTCAAATCATTATTAATATAATTTATATTAATATAGGCTATTCAATTGAATTTCCTGTGAGCTAACCTCAAAAGTGAAAGTGGCAGCAGCATCAGAGGAGTTTAGTCCATGGTTCCGTCCCACTAGTGGTAGAAGCCCTGTTTACCACGAGCAACCTAGTGGTGTCTCACCTGCGGTAGTGAGAGGAGATGAAGGAGCCCCCCTCCCAGCAGCAAAGCAAGAGGGTTTAAAAAATACACCACTATCACCTTCAACATAGTATAATATTTGTATTGCGTTTTTGAAGAGGACAATTGAGTAACGCTTTAGTTTTCAGACACAAGGGTTAAGAGTAGTTTTGGACTTTGTGCGACGCCTGAGTGATTTCCCCAGCCGTTTCTTTACCCATGTATGTCTATGGGAAAAGGTATGTTTGCCCCTAAAAGTGTCACGTGACGATCAATACCGAGATTGGCTACTCGCTCAAAATGTTTCACAGCCCCGGTGGCTTGGTATCCGGTGTTGTGAATCCACGTCTTCCTTCTTTTGGTGATTCAATTTTATCTGACAAGGACGTGCATTAGGTGCATGTTTTTATTGCTAAACAAACATGCAACTAGCACTCTCAAAGCTGACGGTACTCTGTTCACATTTCCAAAATGTGTAATAGTGGCAAATGTCGTTACAGACTATTGAATAAAGTTTGAGGAATGGTAACCCATTAAATCCTACTTTTCAAGGACTTTCCAGTGAATCATAGTGTCCTTTTTCTTCATTTTCCCAGATGCACCATGCACCAAGGATCCAGCTGATTACTGCCAATCTGGAGGATTCTGCTCTTCACTTGTGCCACCGATTCATTGACCTTTTGTGGTGTGGTATGTTTTGATTTGACTTAGTAATACACTGTATAGTTGGGATTCTGAATTAAACAGTATAATGTTCACACATATTATGGAGCCCCCAGGGGTCGGGAGAATATTGTGGAAAACAATATAAAACTGAAATGGTAAAGCTAAAAAACTGTAGACCTGACCACAACCCCCTCGGTTCAACAGCACAATATGTTGCTTTACTACTTGGCCATTATGTTATGTTCAATGGACTGCATTTATATATAGCAATAGCGCTTTTATCCAAAGCGCGTATGGCCTCTCATTCACCTATTCACACACATTCACACACCAATGGTGGCAGCTGCCATGCATATTGATCCATAAATAGTGTTTAGATTGTACTTCTATAGGTTTTTAACTTTACATACTGTATTTAAACATTACATTTGAACAAACACTGCAAGCTAAAGTTTTAAATCATTTGAATCTGTTTTATACAGCACACTTGCTTCCAAAATAAAGCAGTTTTACAATCCTGATCGTTTGTTAACACTTGAAGCTTTTTGTTTCTAACAATCTGTACAATAAAAGTGTCTGTCTAACTTTTAGTGGTGCCACTTTATTGAAGGAGTTTGATTGTAACAACTTAGGAAAAATCTGTAAAATAACAGTGTTTCTCTGCTGAACTTTGAGTTCTGTCACTTAATTGAAGGAGTTTGATTGTAATAATTATGGGAAAACCTGTAAAATAACAGTGTTTCACTGCTGAACTTTAAGTTCTGTCACTTTATTGAAGGAGTTTGATCGTAATAATTGAGGAAAAACCTGTGAAATAACAGTGTTTCACTGCTGAACTTTGAGTTCTGTCACTTAATTGAAGGAGTTTGATTATAATAATTATGGGAAAACATGTAAAATAACAGTGTTTCACTGCTGAGCTTTGAGTTCTG
>NC_140169.1:153464860-153469860 GCF_963971535.1 Notolepis coatsorum | reverse complement strand
GACCTACTTATACACGTGCATATAACCCATATAGCTCTGTATGAAAGCATGTACAATAATGCTGTATATGCTGTATATTTATTATTACCGTATATATCTCTAATATATCCACATCTGTCTGAACATACCTGCATATAATCCTTTTTAAATATCTGTAGATACATCTATATCTGTACATATCCCTTACCTACCTAGTTACACTGCTGGCCAGTATGACTTACTACCCTAGTGTCTTCACACCTGTATCACTGTACATATTAATACTACAACTCTGTACATATACATCTGATTAGCACTATTACTCAGTAGTAATTTATTTTATACCCAGTTTAATCACATGTACATTTTATATTGCTGTTGCACTTTACTGTTACATTTACAATGAATGCCAAACCGGTTTTTCGTTGTACTGTACTTGTGCTGTATGATGACAATACATTTTAATCTAATCTAAACAGCACAAGGTGGCTAAAGATAGATCAACGATACAGTTGTGACCGGAAGGTCGTCGGTTCGATCCCCCGGACCCAGGGCCGTATTAACGACCGGGCCGACCGGGCCGCGGCCCGTGGGCCTCGAGTGATGAGGGGCCGCAAAAAAAAATAAAAATAATAATAATAATAATAATTTAATTTTTTATTTTTTATTTTTTTGGAGGCCCCTCGTCACTAGAGGCCCCAAATTCTTTACATTTTTTTTTTACTTTAATTTTAAATTTTTTGAGGCCACTCGTCACTAGAGGCCTTTTGGAGGCCCCTCGTCACTAGAGGCCCCAAATTATTATTATTATTTACTTTTATTTTCTTTTCTTTTGGAGGCCCCTCGTCACTAGAGGCCCCAAATATTTGTTTATTTTTTTTTAACTTTTATTTTAAACATTTTTGGAGGCCCCTCGTCACCCCACATTTTATTTTTATTTTTTTCTTATTTTGGAGATCGATGTCATACTGTGACACTGAATGATTGGCACTGACTGACGCTCTCTGATTGGCCACTGACATGTTTGCCCAATCGCGTGACGAGCTGTGTCTTTGCCCATTTCCTCGTCAAACAGCCTGCAAACTACCTGGCGTTCTATCGCCATGCTCTAAGACAAACTCTAACCATAACCAACTTCGAAAGAGTGCCTAAGCTTAACCGTCGAAAGAACTTGCCGTCAGCCCGTCACGCTCTAAGACAAACTCTAACCTTAACCAACTTCAAAAGAGTGCCTAAGCTTAACCAGTGTAGAAACAGGCATCAGCCAATCAGAGAGCGTCTTGCCAGAAATGCGGCTAGGTTTAGAAATAACGCGACTAGGGGCCTCCACACTACACACTAGTACTAGTACTAAATACCTATATGTCCCTATGCCATAAATGTCATGTATGTTGTGTATGTCATAAATGTCTATATGAATTGAAAATGGGGGACCCTGATGTAAACAAGACAAACGTCTTTCTCAGGTCTGCATCCCCTGCCTTAACAATTGTGTGTATTGAGCCGTACTGTATTGTACCCATTCTGCAATCTGTTAAATAAAGTTTTCATTCATTCATTCATTCATTCATTCATTCATTCATTCATTCATTCATTCATTCATTCATTCATTCAGTAAAAAAAATAAAAGAGATACGAAAATTAGAAATATAGGCCTCTCTCTTATACATGCCTCCTCCTAATACAAGCCTGGTATCCACTACAGTTGAAACAAATACAAGCCGGGGTTACTATTAGAGGAATTACGGTATTCTATATATTTTTTAAAGTGACATATAAAAACGCCACTGTGCGTGCATGCACGTGTGTGTGGGGGGGCCTCCACAAGAATCTGGTCCAGGGGCCTCTGAAGTCTTAATCTGGCCTTGCCCGGACCGGCAGGAAAAATCTGGGCTGGGGAAGTGAATGAATAACTCTCTCCCATCCCCTTAACACCAACCGCTGAAGTGCCCTTGAGCAAGGCACTTAACCCCCAACTGCTCCAGTGGAGTTGCTCAGTGGCCAACGGTGTCAGACTGTGGTTGTACTGGGCGGCTCCCAGGTGTGAATGGAACTGTGTGAATGTGAAGCAGGGCGTAGCTGAAAAAGACACTGTACACTGTACAAGCAAAACTGTACATTGGAATATTGACAAAGCCATACTTGGTCATTTACTGTACATTGGAGGGGTTGGGTTAGGACATTTGCAGGGGCCAGTTTCGAATTGCAGTCTCCCGTAGGTGTTATTTGAGAGTGGTTTTGAAAGTGGGTAGTGATTCACATTCCTTTACAGCTTTGGGTAGGGCGTTCCACATTGATGTGGCATAATTGCGAAACGTGTTTAGTCCCTTGTTTGAGCCGAATCTGGGTTTAACATGATTTAACAAGTTACTAAACTCCAACCCACACAAGAAATAATAACAATACAAATTAAAAGTAAAAATCTCTCTCTCTCTCCCCCTCCCTTACTCTCCTTTTTAACTTGTCTTGCCGTGTTGAGCCCTCGATGTCTAAATTATGGTCAAAAGCACAACATAAGTGGAAGCAACAGACGACCGAGCGTGTAGGTTTGGTTTCAATATTTCTGCACCGATTTGTGCCGGTTCTGCTCTCAGGCATTCTGTATTGCTTTCAAATATTTATTCTCCTGTATTATTATTGTATATAATATGTAACGGTTGTGACAACGTCACCTCAAACTTCGATGCCCCGAGTGGGAGTCGAACCCCGGTCTCCCACACCGCGGACAGCAACACAGACCGATATACCAAGCGGTGAACTCTCTTCTAAGTAATGGGTCTATGCGTCTTTTGAGGATGTGAGAGTGAGTTTAACCCATAGCACCGCTACTCACCCCAGCCCTTCTTGACTGCACTTCACGATACCATCCGTTACATATAGTTACAGGTAAGAAGGATATAAGAAGGATTTTAATTAAGCCACAGATCCTGTTGTTTTTGTTTTTGTTCATTTTCTGGTTACCGTTTCATCCAATTGGACAGCACCTTGCTTCGCTTTTTATCTTATTTGTTTTATTTTTCCTGTTGTTACTATACACATATATTAATTTTTTGTACCCTTTCCTTTTTTATATAGCTTCTCTCTCCTTGTACAGTGTCCTTGAGTCTGAGAAAGGGCTTCTCTCTTTAAATCCAATTTATTATTATTATTATTATTATTATTATTATTATTATTATTATTATTATTATTATTATTATTATTATTATTATTATTATTATTATTATTATTATTATTATTATTATTATTATTATTATTATTATTATTATTATTATTATTATTATTATTATTATTATATACAGTATATGTGTTACCTCTTTTGGGGGTACACCCCCCCCCCCCCCAGATACCAACACTTCACAAACACATGTATCCTGCTGGATGATGCAGACTATGACACAATACAGTATTAACCTCATCATGTGTGTCAGCTGAAAATATTGCCAATTTTACACAAGTTAAGTTCCTCCCCGTTTCTCTCCCAATCACACACACACACACCTACACACACACACACACACACACACACACACACACACACACACACACACACACACACACACACACACACACACACACACACACACACACACACACACACACACACACACACTGTAAACCCGCACGTTCAAAATAATCAATTAGTTTGAGTAGGGTATACTCAATATTCTATGAAAGTTCTACTAACTTGAATGTCTTGAGTTCGTGTGACGTGTTCTTATGTTTTGAGTAAATAAAACTCATAGTTTTTGATTGACTTGGAACTATTCACTTATTAAGTAAGTATAATGTAAAAGCATAACTTAAGTACAACTTAAGATAATTAAGTAGATACAGACTCTAAACCACATTATGTTTTGAGTAAATAAAACTCATAGTTTTTGATTGACTTGGGAATTATTCACTTATTAAGTAAGTATAATGTAAAAGCATAACTTAAGTACAACTTAAGATAATTAAGTAGATACAGACTGTAAACCGCATTATGTTTTGAGTAAATAAAACTCATAGTTTTTGATTGACTTGGAACTATTCACTTATTAAGTAAGTATAATGTAAAAGCATAACTTAAGTACAACTTAAGATAATTAAGTAGATACAGACTGTAAACCGCATTATGTTTTGAGTAAATAAAACTCATAGTTTTTGATTGACTTGGAACTATTCACTTATTAAGTAAGTATAATGTAAAAGCATAACTTAAGTACAACTTAAGATAATTAAGTAGATACAGACTGTAAACCGCATTATGTTTTGAGTAAATAAAACTCATAGTTTTTGATTGACTTGGAACTATTCACTTATTAAGTAAGTATAATGTAAAAGCATAACTTAAGTACAACTTAAGATAATTAAGTAGATACAGACTGAAAACCGCATTATGTTTTGAGTAAATAAAACTCATAGTTTTTGATTGACTTGGAACTATTCACTTATTAAGTAAGTATAATGTAAAAGCATAACTTAAGTACAACTTAAGATAATTAAGTAGATACAGAGTGTAAACCGCATTATGTTTTGAGTAAATAAAACTCATAGTTTTTGATTGACTTGGAATTATTCACTTATTAAGTAAGTATAATGTAAAAGCATAACTTAAGTACAACTTAAGATAATTAAGTAGATACAGACTGTAAACCGCATTATGTTTTGAGTAAATAAAACTCATAGTTTTTGATTGACTTGGAACTATTCACTTATTAAGTAAGTATAATGTAAAAGCATAACTTAAGTACAACTTAAGATAATTAAGTAGATACAGACTGAAAACCGCATTATGTTTTGAGTAAATAAAACTCATAGTTTTTGATTGACTTGGAACTATTCACTTATTAAGTAAGTATAATGTAAAAGCATAACTTAAGTACAACTTAAGATAATTAAGTAGATACAGACTGAAAACCGCATTATGTTTTGAGTAAATAAAACTCATAGTTTTTGATTGACTTGGAACTATTCACTTATTAAGTAAGTATAATGTAAAAGCATAACTTAAATATAACTTAAGATAATTAAGTAGATAC
>NC_140169.1:153415167-153460167 GCF_963971535.1 Notolepis coatsorum | reverse complement strand
CTTTATTTTAACTCGTAGATACACCCTCATTTACAGTGATTAGGATCTTACAAAACAAGACACAGTTCATCAGAAATTACATACATATAGACACACAATAAGAATAAACTATAAGAATCTGCTAAGACGGTTACACGTTGACACACGGTGGTCGGAGATCATACTTTTAAACGCAGCGAGAAGAAGGAAGAACCTTCAGCTTCAGAGTCAGTCGGAGGGCGTTCCAGGTGTTGGAAGCATCAAAGGAAAGAGCAGTTTTTCCCAGTTCAGAGCAAACTGGAGGAACCCTGAGAACCAAGCCGTCATCTCATTTGAACGTGAAGAATAGGTTCCAAGATTCCATTCCAACAGTGTTGTGATGTAAGCGGGAAGTTTACCAGTAAGGGCTTTAAAAATAAACAAATACCTAATGATAGTTACGCCTTTCAACCAGAGAAGGCCATCCAACCTTTTCATAAAGGACACATTGGGCATCATATCTGTCACCGGTAATAGATCTCAGAGCAGAATGATAGACCAGAGGTTTGAGAGTTGAAGACGCAGCATGTCTATAGATCACATCACCATGGTCCAAAATGTATAAGAAAACAGCTTCAACGATCATTTAGGTGCAAAAGCTCAAAACAAACGTTCAACAAAGACAGTTTCTTGTTCCTCGGATGGGGCCTCCTCGTCTCTTTAAAGGCCCAAGAAGTGATCCAAATGTAAACAAACAAGGAGCCCCACCACCAAAAAAAAGAAAAATAAGAAGAATAGGATTGGAGACACATTTTCATTCTCAACTTGACTGACTGAGCTTGATCTCTGGTTATAATGTAAGTCAATGTTTTAAACTGTATTTGCTGCATTCTGCAGCTGTAATTTGTCACTAATTGTAAGATTTCTTCTCGTATTTTTATATTCAGATCTAATTTTACTGCCTGTATTTATGTCTTTCTACTATTACCCTGCCCATACCTACCACTCCCCCCTCCCCCAGGGTGCTATGCCACCAGAACTTCCCCAAGGGATCAATAAAGGCACATCTCATCTTATCTTAATAGTTTTGTGTACGTTGGATGGTAAACAGCAGAGTAAAACACTCTGGGTTTATGACGGTAAGAAAGTTACAAATAGCATATTTTCCATCTACAAATCAAAACAGCATATGTGAGTTTGACCCTAATTAAAAAAACAGATGAAACAGATGACCATTATAGAGTTTGCAGATTATAATGTATTTGATATAACCTTGCGAGGTATTTGTTTGTGCTCACAAATTTAAACTAAACTGTCCACACAATAACCGATTTTTGAGTTTTTGAGTAGATTTTTGCTTTTGGAATGTTCCAGACTAATCAGACCAACCATCTGGTCCGTTTTGCCCCAATGTTGACAAACACCTCACATGTAAACAAAGCTATTAAAGCTATAAAAGGGAGTACATGTTCAGGTTTAGCGGTCAAGCTGCTGTCAGCCTTTATATCAACAACTCAGTCAATCAATAGAGGCCTTGCATGGGTGTAGTTATCATTCTTCCAGTATGGCCGCCTGTAACACACAGTACCAACCATTATGTTGTATATGGCACTGTGCAAAACAACGGTTGCGTCTATATACGAGGAAATATATCAACAAAAACATAACAATTTGGTGTCTTATTACTGCATCTGCTGCTATCATGCTTTATACTGTTTTACCTGCTCTGCCACTGCATAGAAATGAGGCATTTCCTTTTGAAAGTGGATCCCAGCACTTACTGTACAGGCAGCCATACTGGAAAAGAGAGAGAACCACACGAAAAAAGCAAGGCCTCTAACCGCGAGAACAAGACATTCCGACGTAATAGAATTTGGAACCATTTTGCAGCGGCGTTATATTTTGATTGAGGATTGGGGCTTTAAAGAGTAAAGGAGTAGGTCTGTGTTTTGATGCGCTGTCGACACCCCGGGCCCTGGCTCTGATTGGTTAGGACGTGGAGATGCAGAGGGCGCGCGGAGCGCTGATATATTCTCAACATTGGATGTGATAAAGAATCAATATTGCAACAGGATGATGCATGTCCTTGGTGCAATAAATGGAACCCAGGAATGCGCAGCGTCTTCAGTGTGGCGAGGAGCCAGTCGAGCGTGGCTCCGGGCGACCGTCGCGAACCTACGTGTCGAAATAATACATTTGGTCAGGATCAAATCAAATCAAATCAAATTTATTTGTAAGGCCCGACAACACACGTTAATGTCCCCATGGGCCGGACACGTCTTCTTTAAACAAGACAAGAAGAAACATCACAATAAATCAAGAACAAAACAAAAACACCATAAAGTCCAAATTTTTTTAAATAAATGCAACACTCCCAGACGTACCCTACGCGAAGGTAAGGAAAAACTCACTAAAGCTATAGCAATAGGAAAAAATTCACCACGGGCAATGTGGAGGAGAGAAACCTTAGAAGGGATCTCCCTTCCGTCACCAACACCGGAGCTGTGAGCTGGATTCGCCTGTTCGAATCCAGCTCACAGCTCCGGGGTTGTCACCAGCTTGGCTGGCCGTCCACACTAATACAATTGGCTGTATTAGAGGGTGGGAGAAGCTGGCGGGGTGGGTCCGGGTCGTTGTAAACAGCGACTCCTACAGTTCGGTCGGGGCGCCTGGTAAGCGCGGATAGGACTTGAGGGCAGTGGCGGACTGGCCATCGGGACGTTCGGGACGAATTCCGATGGGCCGGAACCAAAGTGGGCTGGTCAAAAAAAAAAAAAAAAAAAAAAAAACGTTTTTTTTTTTTTTTTTTTTTTTTGCCAGTGTGTGGTCCAGTGTGTGGGCCACTAATGTGGGCCGGTGTGTGGGCCAGTGTGTGGGCCAGTGTGTGGGCCAGTGTGTGAGTCGGTGTGTGGGCCACTAATGTGGGCCAGTGTGTGGGCCGGTGTGTCGGCCAGTGTGTGAGTCGGTGTGTGGGCCACTAATGTGGGCCAGTGTGTGGGCCGGTCTGTGGGCCAGTGTGTGAGTCGGTGTGTGGGCCACTAATGTGGGCCAGTGTGTGGGCCGGTGTGTGGGCCAGTGTGTGAGTCGGTGTGTGGGCCACTAATGTGGGCCAGTATGTGGGCCGGTGTGGGCCAGTGTGTGGGCCAGTGTGTGGGCCGGTGTGTGGGCCAGTATGTGGGCCGGTGTGTGGGCCGGTGTGTGGGCCAGTATGTGGGCCAGTGTGTGGGCCAGTATGTGGGCCAGTGTGTGGGCCGGTGTGTGGGCCAGTGTGTGGGCCAGTATGTGGGCCAGTGTGTGGGCCGGTGTGTGGGCCAGTGTGTGAGTCGGTGTGTGGGCCACTAATGTGGGCCAGTGTGTGGGCCGGTGTGTGGGCCAGTATGTGGGCCAGTGTGGGCCAGTGTGTGGGCCAGTGTGTGGGCCACTAATGTGGGCCGGTGTGTGGGCCGGTGTAGTGTGTGGGCTGGTGTAGTGTGTGGGCCAGTGTGTGGGCCGTATGTGGGCCGGTGTGTGGGCCATTATGTGGGCCGGTGTGTGGGCCAGTGTGTGGGCCGGCAATAAAACAATAAACAAGTTGCATAAACTAAATCAGATTAAAAATTATCACAGTTCTGGTTTGCCTTAAAATGCAGTTTAAGATGGGTCTTGAACATGGAGTATGTAGGGCACTCTCTAATCACAACTGGTAGGCTATTCCAGTAGTTACCACCTTTTGATTTGAAATCTTTATTTCGAACATGCAATGAATACAAACAAACAATAACAAAAGCAAAACACAACTCAATCTACATGTTCGAAAAGGAGTAGGAAGAAGTATACACTTATTTAATCCTACCCCCTTTCCACTACTCAAATGAGTGTACTATTTTAAAATATAAAAAAGAAAAAAAAATATATAACAGAGAACACAGTTTTTGCAAAGGTAGTATATCGAAAAGGCACCTTACAGTCCCCTCTACTGATGGCCCTGGTGGTAATGCCAGTGTCTGCTTTCTGTTGGATGAACTCATTCAATGGGGGAGGGGCAAGTCCATGCAGAACCTTGTACATGAAGCAAGTATATTTGAAAACTTGGAAATTCTCGAAACTTAGCATGTTATGTTTTTTACATTACAGTGATGAAATTAAATTGGTTTCCTATAAAATACTTTTATGGCTTTTTTGTAGAGTAATTATATTGGTGTAAGAGTAGTGACATATGAAAGAGACCAGTTGATAAAACAGTACTCGATGTGTGATAAAATCATTGAATGCAGAAACATCCTTGCAGCATTAACTGGCAGGCAGGGCCTGATCTGCCTGAAGTTTTCGATGTTAAACTTGACTGTGTTTGTCACTTTCTTCACATTACTTTTTGAAGGTCAATGTAGAGTCCAATGTGACCCCAAGATACTTGAATTAATGTACAATGTCCAGCTCCGCTTCTCCCAGAAACACATCAGAGTGAGTGACTTCTACTGGTGACTTTGTGAACATCATACACACTGTTTTCTTGGTGTTAAGTGAAAGACATTCTTTTGTTAGCCAGTCTTGAATGAGACATGAGACGTCAGTGAATGAGATTCACGTTTCCTCCCAACCGCGAGTAGGCCTAGAAGCGCAGAAATGGAGAACACAAAAAAAAGAAAGGGTGGAGCTGAAAAAGCTAGAATTAAAAAACTAAAATTGCTAGTAAAAGACGCAGAACAATGTTCTAAAATTACAGACATGCTTAGTAGAGGAAGGGCTGGCATTAGAGTAGCTGCTGCTGCTAATGATGATGAAGTTCAAGTGGAAGGAACCAACAGTAACATGACAGGTGCGTTCAGTAGCCTAGTGCATATTCTACTGTTGGTGTCTGCCGGTTCATGAGGGCTAGCTAGCCTATACTAGCTCTTGCAGTGATTTCAGTCATTCTATTACAAGACAATGTGCTTTCCGTATTCCTGATTCCTTACAGCACGTGGACGTAAATAGTCGTGACTCGTGAAGTTTTTTTCTCTGACTAAAAGTTTAGTTAGCAATGTTAGGACTAGTGCCCACCACAGCAACAGAAGCTAAAGTGCTAACCTAGAGAGCCAATCAGAACCTAGGACGGGCTGCAAATTAATCGGCTACTAATATTATAATAGTAAATACTAAAATAAAATACTATTATGTTCCCTTCCAAATTTTCATGTTGATATAATATTGGTAATCTAATTGATTGAATTGATGTGCCTTAGAATTCCCAACTGTTAGCCATGTTCTCGATCTGTATATGATTAGTCTCATCTACATGTTTGTAAATAACCACAGCTAACTAGCTTAAGCTAACAACTAGGTCAACTACTACCCCGTAGTTAAACAAATGTGATTGCATATAACGGCTAACTGCTACAGCTAAGTTGGTAGTTAGCCTATTCCATTAATGTTGAATGTATTTATGAAGGTTGTTGATGGTGGTTGGCGCTGAATAGCAGACATGATTCCGTCAGTCTGCCACAGGGCAGCTGTGTTTGCTGATGCTGCTCACGACCACCAGTAGCATATATGACTGTGTGAGTGTGAATGCAGACAGACAGACAGACATTATTATGGTGTAGTTAATACTTCATGTATCCTTAATCCCTAGGCTAATGAGGCACTAAGATGTTAGTAAAAAAAAAACATATGCCAATGACAGGAAGTAACGGTATATGTGTGTGTGTGGGTGTGTGTGTGTGTGTGTGTGTGTGTGTGCACTGTGCACAAGTGCACATCTAGGGGCGGGGTGTAGATTTGGTCTCCCTGATGTTGACTCCTTAGCCACAGCCTTGGGTTGTTTAATACTGGACAAGTGTTTCATAACGGCCGGTGTGTGGGCCGGTGCGTGGGCCGGTGCGTGGGCCGGTGTGTGGGCTGGTGCGTCTGAATGTCCCGGGCTGAATTTGTGTCCCAGTCCGCCACTGCTTGAGGGGGATAGTGTGATCCTCCCACACGCTACGCCCTCTCAATGAGAATCCGCGCTGCCAGGTGAAAAGAAGCGGTGATTGGCTGGACGTGTGTCGGAGGAAGCACGTGGTAGCCTCCACTCTCCCAGATGATCTGACTGTGGGGGGTAAGTGCGCAGCGACCAGGAAGGGACTGGGAATTGGCATACGACTAACATTGGGATGGGAGGAAAAATGGAGGGGGAAAAAGACAAAAAAATAAATAAAATAAGGGATCTCCCTTCTTTTTAGATGTCGGTGATAGTAGTGTTGCAGTAAAACAGGCGAACAGTTGATAAGCATGTGTGTAATGAAACACAGATAAGTGCATGCGATAGCAACTGAACATTTTGAACGTCTTTTATTCGAATACTTGCCAAATCTTTGCAGATTTATACGTTTCACTCGTGGACCTACCGTAGGTCTGGTTGTTGAAATAGAGAAATATTCTATTTAATTTTATTACTGGGGTGAAAATTGCAGAAGCCTCTAGTCTACATTGCAGTGAAGACCCTATAACTTAGATGTTGAGATAATTACTAACTACTACACACCCTCAAGACCCCTACGCTCTGCATCTTCTGTGTCTTCTGTGTGTGTCTGTCTGTGTATCTGTTTGCAGCAATTATGAAAACTACAGGAAATGTAAATGTGAAAACACATCGCTACCTACAGTACAGGTCTAACAATCCCACATGAGCGCTGCACGAGCTACTGTACACATGTTTTAGTAACATTGATGAGCATTCTGCACGAGCTACACGTGTTTAGTAATATTGATGAGCATTCTGCACGAGCTACACGTGTTTTAGTAATATTGATGACCATTCTGCACGAGCTACACGTGTTTAGTAACATTGATGAGCATTCTGCATGAGCTACACGTGTTTTAGTAACATTGATGAGCATTCTGTACGAGCTACACGTGTTTTAGTAACATTGATGAGCATTCTGTACGAGCTACACGTGTTTTATTAACATTGATGAGCATTCTGTACGAGCTACACGTGTTTTAGTAACATTGATGAGCATTCTGAAAGCAATTCTTAAAAAGATTCACTTTTAAAAACAATCTTAAATTGTATTTAACACTGTAAAGTATTTTGTTTGGTTTTTTTTATTTCTGTTTCTTTGCTTGCATGTAATTTTAGCCATCTTAATTGTTAGTTTCATTGTGCATTGTGTGTTGAGTACTGACTTTTTTTTAATTTTTTTTTTTTTTTATTGATCTTTTTCCCCCTCCATTTTCCTCCGATTTTCTCCCATTCCAATGTTAGTCGTATGCCAATTCCCAGTCCCTTCCTGGTCGCTGCGCACTTACCCCCCACAGTCAGATCATCTAGGAGAGTGGAGGCTACCACGTGCTTCCTCCGACACACGTCCAGCCAGTCACCGCTTCTTTTCACCTGGCAGCGCGGATTCTCATCGAGAGGGCGTAGCGTGTGGGAGGACCACACTATCCCCCTCAAGTCCTATCCGCGCTTAGCAGGCGCCCCGACCGAACTGTAGGAGTCGCTGTTTACAACGACCCGGACCCACCCCGCCAGCTTCTCCCACCCTCTAATACAGCCAATTGTATTAGTGCAGACGGCCAGCCAAGCTGGTGACAACCCCGGAGCTATGAGCTGGATTCGAACAGGCGAATCCAGCTCACAGCTCCGGGGTTGGTGACGAACGCAATCTCCGCTCGGCCACCTAACCGCCCTGAGTACTGACTTTTAATAATTTTGTTTTGCAATAATAATTGTTTTTGTATGTTTTTTTGTGTGGACCCCAGGAAGACTAGCTGGTTGCTATGGCACCAGCTAATGGGGATCCGTAATAAAATAAAATAAAATCTTCTAACTACACACCCTCAAGACCCCTACACTCTGCATCTTCTAACTACACACCCTCAAGACCCCTACGCTCTGCATCTTCTAACTACACACCCTCACGACCCCTCCACTCTGCATCTTCTAACTACACACCCTCAAGACCCCTACGCTCTGTATCTTCTAACTACACACCCTCAAGACCCCTACACTCTGTATCTTCTAACTACACACCCTCAAGACCCCTATGCTCTGCATCTTCTAACTACACACCCTCACGACCCCTCCACTCTGCATCTTCTAACTACTCACCCTCAAGACCCCTACGCTCTGCATCTTCTAACTACACACCCTCAAGACCCCTCCGCTCTACATCTTCTAACTACTAACCCTCAAGACCCCTCCGTTCTACATCTTCTAACTACACACCCTCAAGACCCCTACGCTCTGCATCTTCTAACTACACACCCTCAAGACCCCTACGCTCTGCATCTTCTAACTACACACCCTCAAGACGCCTACGCTCTACATCTTCTAACTACACACCCTCAAGACCCCTACGCTCAGCATCTTCTAACTACACACCCTCAAGACCCCTACGCTCTACATCTTCTAACTACACACCCTCAAGACCCCTACGCTCTACAATGTCTACATCTTCTAACTACACACCCTCAAGACCCCTACGCTCTACATCTTCTAACTACACACCCTCAAGACCCCTACGCTCTGCATCTTCTAACTACACACCCTCAAGACCCCTCCACTCTTCACATTCCCAAAGGTCAGTGAATAGCACGATCACAACACCAGAGGGAGCTCCACAAATCATGTTAAACCCAGATTCGGCTCAAACAAGGGTCTAAACACGTTTAGCAATTATGCCACATCAATGTGGAACGCCCTACCCACAGCTGTAAAGGAATGTGAATCACTACCCACTTTCAAAACCACTCTCAAAGAACACCTACGGGAGACTGCAATTTGAAACTGGCCCCTGTAAATGTCCCAACCCAACCCCATCCAATGTACAGTAAATGACGAAGTATGGTTTTGTAAATATTCCAATGTACAGTTTTGCTTGTACAGTTGTACAGTGCCCCCCCCCACCCCACCCACCCAACCACCTCCAATGTACAGTCCCCCCCAACCACCCAACCCCACCCCACCTACCCAACCTCCTCCAATGTACAGTTTCTACGTCAAATGTATATACTCTCTTTTCTGGACAAGAGGCAGGGGAACTATGTGAGAATGCTGTTCATCGACTACAGCTCAGCATTCAATACCATAGTCCCCTCCAAACTCATAGCCATGCTCAGGGACCTGGGTTTGAACTATGACCTCTGCCAGTGGGTCTTGGCCTTCCTGACGGGCAGACCCCAGGTGGTAAGAGGCGGCAACTGCACCTCCTCATCCATCACGCTCAACATAGGGGCCCCCCAGGGCTGTGTTCTGAGCCCCCTCCTCTACTCCCTGTACACACATGACTGCGTAGCACAGCGGAACAACAACACCATCATCAAATTTGCTGATGACACAGTAGTGGTGGGCCTGATCTCTGCCAACGACGAAAGGGCCTACCTGGAAGAGGTAGAGAACCTGTCACAGTGGTGTCAGGAGAACTGCCTCTCCCTGAACGTCAGCAAAACAAAAGAGATGATTGTGGACTTCAGGAGGTCGGGGGTCAAGGACTACAGCCCCCTCAGCATCGACGGGGCACCGGTTGAGAGAGTGAACAGTTTCAAGTACCTCGGAGCCCACATATCCGAGGACTTGACATGGACCACACACATTGACAGTGTTGTGAAGAAGGCACGACAACGCCTCTACTTCCTCAGGCGCCTAAGGAAGTTCCAAGTCAGTCAGAAGATCCTTAGGAACTTCTACTCATGTACAATAGAGAGCATCCTGACCGGCAACATCACCTCCTGGTTTGGGAATAGCACTGCACAAGACCGTAGCAGACTACAAAGAGTGACACGTTCAGCCGAACGCACAATTGGAGGGGGGCTTCCCACCCTCCAGAACATTTACAACAAGCGGTGCAAGGGGAAGGCTAAGAGAATTATTAAGGACTCGAGCCACCCGAACAACTGCCTCTTTGAACTGCTGCGGTCAGGCAAGCGATACCGGAGTCTTAAGGCGAGCACAGAAAGACTCAGAAGAAGCTTCTATCCCCAGGCCATCAGGCTGCTAAACGAACAATAAACACTATGCAACAACCATCAAATGCACACAGCACACACACCCACATGCACACACTCACTCAAACAAACAACACACTGCAGCACCCACTCTCCACACTTTAGATCACACAAACACACTTTACACTTTATATTTATTGATAAAGGATTTGCACTACAACTCGTACACCTACTGTGAATTGTACCTAAATTGCACCTCGTCCCATTTCTGCCTTGCACTATATAGTATTGTATATTAGTACACTGCACAGTATTGTATATTGTATATTGTATGGTAACTACGTCTATTCTGCATCGAACATTGTACATATGTCTAAACTGAACACTGTGACCTCATTTTTTACTTCTAATTTTACTATGTTATTTTATTTCATACTTATCTTGTCTTGCACAGTCTCTGGAGCGTAACAGTAAGAAGCATTTTGTATAAAAGTATTCTGTACTTCTGTATGACAAATATTAAAGAAACTTGAACTTGAACTTGAAACTTTCTGGACTCTTTTTGTATCACAAACAGTACTGTATTTGCAAATCTGGTATGTCATAAATGTATAGATGTAGCAGTACTGTCTATCTGTATGTCGTGTATGTCGTATGATGAATTGAAAATGGGGGACCCTGATGTAAACAAGACGAAAGTCTTTCTCTGGTCTGCATCCCCTAAACAATTGTATGTATTGAGCAGTACTGTACTGTACCCATTCTGCAATCTGTTAATAATGTTTTCAATCAATTCAATCAATCTGAATCTTCTAACTACACACCCTCAAGACCCCTACACTCTGCATCTTCTAACTACACACCCAGGGGCGGAGCTAGGGGGTGGCTACCTGGGCTCAAGCCCCGGATGTATTCTGAAAAGCCCCGAATCTATTTAAAAAAAAAAAAAAAAAAAAAAAAACTTTTTTTACAATTCATCATTGTTACATGAAAATATGTTTGCACCAGATTTAGCAGAAGCTAATTTCCATCTGTGGTCTATCCAGCTGCTAACTGTATTTGAGTGAGTTAAGTCTTGGTGTTATGGTAGACTCAGACCTAAGCTTTAAATCACAATCAACAAGTTGACAAAAACTTAATTCTTCCACCTTAGAAACATAGCTAAAGTACGGCCATTTATAAATCAAAAGGACGCTGAAAACCAGATCCATGCCTTTATCTCAAGCCAACTCGACTACTGTAATGCACTCCTTACCGGCCTCCCGAAAAAATACGATGATAACTATTTTATTGCAATGCACTATTGCATTATTTTCTTCTATTTTACTAACTATTTTATTGCACTGCACTATTTTACTTTGTATCAGTGAATCATAGACACCTGGCCATAAGAGCATTCGGAGCATCTCTGCTCTCCCACTATTGAACTTGGGGGAGCAAAGGTATGATCTTGCTCCACCACTTTTTGATTATATGAAAAATATGATATATCCCCCCCCAATATATAAATCTAACCATAACTACGTTATGGTTAACTGAGTTTTATAGTGAAAAGAGCAGCTTTATTGGTCAAGATTGAAGGCTCTTTATTGCAGGAAATTGCACGTACAGATTCATTAAATTCAAAAAAAATCTGTCATGCCTGACCCCCTCCAAACCACCCCTTGCCTGCAAAAAAAAAAAAAAAAAAACACACAAATATATATATATATATATATATATATATATATATATATATATATATATATATATATATATATATATATATATATATATATATATATATATATATATATATATATATAAAAAAAAAAAACAATATAAAAAAAAGGGGGCCCATCTGGGCTAAGCCCCGGATCTCCTACAATCCTAAATCCGCCCCTGTACACACCCTCAAGACCCCAGTGCTTTGCATCTTCTAACTACACACCCTCAAGACCCCTATGCTCTGCATCTTCTAACTACACACCCTCAAGACCCCAGTGCTTCGCATCTTCTAACTACACACCCTCAAGACCCCTACGCTCTGCATCTTCTAACTCAGGGCTACTCAACCTTTGATGGCCCAGGGGCCACTCAGCAAAATGCCAGAAGTCCAAGGGCCGCAAGACCAAATAATGTTGGTTGTATACTCGTATATTGGATTTAGTCTAAAAATTGAGGAAACACACAGAATCTGCCTACATTTCCATCTATATAAGGCCAAACCTCATTGAACAAAAATATTGTCATGACATGGAATAATTAATGATGAAATGAAGTTACAATGAGGCTTTTATTCACAGAATGTGAAGATAACATGAACATATTACTGTTGCAAATATCAGAGGTAGGTTAGAGGCCAATACTAATTAAATAAAGCCTGGTACAATAACATGTTCCTAAATTACAGAAACAAACATAACTTGTTCCTACTTTTTTTGTTTCAGGCTGTGGATATAAGGCTCTCTGGACATAAATTAAATATACCAAGTCAAGAAACAGTGCAATGTAACAAGGCAAAAAATACTCAAATTAAATATAGGCATGTATAGGCATTTTTGGAAAAATAAAATAAAATACAAGTCTTGTTTAAAACAAGCCAAAAATAGTTGGGTTCATGAAAAACATCTGACTTCAGCTTGCTTGACAGGCTGTTATAACGTCCAGACCTGTAAAAGACAAACACAGAGAATCATGAATATCTTTCAATGACATTCAGTCACACTTTACTTAAATTCCCTCACATGGAAATTAAAACGAATATTTAAAAAAATCAGCTATGTTAATCAGGTTTTATTTTGGTAAAAATATATTTTGATCTATTAAAGAGGAGGCAGGAGAGAGACGACATCAGGGACAGTAAACGGCAAACACAACTACGTGACACGAGAGACAGGGGCAGGGAGAGAGAGAGGGAGGGGGGGGGAGGGAGTGACAGGGAGGGAGCCGGGATGGAAAGAGAGAGGCAGGGATGGAACGAGAGAGAGGGCGAGATAATGAATTACTTACTTAATGTGAGACTTGAGACTGCGTTTTCGCCACTAATCGTCTCAGGTCTGGCTGGTATGCAGAGGTTGCTGTGCGCAGACAGTCGTGGAGGTGCTTGTCACTGAGAGCGTTGCGCTGTTTCGACTTGATAATTCCCATAGTAGAGAATGCACTTTCACACACATAGGTTGAGCCGAAACACGTCAAGATCTTCTTTGCACAAATAGTGATGGTGCTGTATGACTAGCCAGGCACATACCGCATCCAGAAGTCCACCATTGATTCATCATTATGTTTCTGCTTCAAAGCGTTATTGTTTTTCAATTCAATCAGTTCCTCTTCAAATCTTTCCCTTGTAACGCCAAACTTGTCACACTGCTGTGACGTTTCTCTCACATCAGCACTGTATGGGTTCTCTACCATGCGAATTACTGGCATGATTTCTTTTAGGTCAGTGAAACGATTTGAAAACTCCGTAGCAAGCGCATCGAGATATGCGACACATACATCGAGAAATGACACATTGTGATTGCGCAGCTGACTGACTTGTGAGCGTAACATTGGGAAGTGCTCTAAATCAGCGCGCCCTGTGACTTGTTGTGCACCTACTTCCTCGTATGACGGCGTTGTGTGCCGAACGCGAGCCGATCTACAAACTATCAACACGTTGTGGACACACTACCTGTGGGCTTGTAGATCAACACTTTTTGTCAGGTAGAGAACAGCTCAATAGCTTACGCATTATTGCCCTCTTGTGGTTAGAAAAAGCTAGAAATATTTATTCTACATTGATTGAATGCAGAACAAAAAATTTTATTGACATTACCATGGCGGGCCGCAGTGACCTGTTGCGCGGGCCGCATGAGGCCCGCGGGCCGCGGGTTGAGTAGCGCTGTTCTAACTACTCACCCTCAAGACCCCTACGTTCTGAATCTTCTAACTAGTACACACCCTCAAGACTCTATACGCTCTACATCTTCAAACTACTCACCCTCAAGACCCCTACGCTCTACAATGTCTACATCTTCTAACTACACACCCTCAAGACCCCTAGACTCTGCATCTTCTAACTACACACCCTCAAGACCCCTACACTCTGTATCTTCTAACTACACACCCTCAAGACCCCTACGCTCTGCATCTTCTAACTACACACCCTCAAGACCCCTATGCTCTGCATCTTCTAACTACACACCCTCAAGACCCCTACGCTCTTGTGTGGTAGTATTGACGTTGAATTTCATAATTAATAGGTGTGAATAATTAGAGAGTCATAATGTAGGAAAAACAGACATTCTACACCAACTTAAGAAAAATGGGTTTTTAAAAATTGTGTTTTATTTGAAGGTATAATGATTAGATTAAATTGTTTTATTGTTTTCAACAAGCCCAAAAGTTGTTGTTTAAAAAGTAGGCCTTTGGCTATGAGCCTTGAGGAGCAAAAGCTAATTGATGATATGTACCAAAGAAAAATGGAAAAAGAAGAAATGGAGAAATTGGAAAAAATGGTTTTTAATTTTGAAAAAATGATTTTTATTATTAAAATGTATGGTTAGTATGTATAGAAAATCAAGTCAATATATCGTATGTGACTATATGAATCGTCAAAGTGGGGAATGTGGTAGTATTGACGTTGAATTTTTAATAGGTGTGAATAATTAGAGAGTCATAATGTAGGAAAAACAGACATTCTACACCAACCCCCTCTCATAAGCAGACTGAGAACAGTTACAGGTCATCAAGCCCCCTCAGGCTAATGTAATCAGGAGACAACAAAGACTATGTAAATAAGTTGCACCCCACAGATGAAATGGGGACTCAATCTAAATCCTGGTATATTTAACACTGTTATATTATCTGGTAAATAAAGGTTGGTGTAGGTAACTTACAAAGAATACTACCATTTAGAATGTCACATGAAAGGAAGGGTGATTACACTCTTGTTATAGAATTCTGGTTAGTACTGTATGGTAATAGGTAGGCCCTTCTGTTCCCGGGAGGACGACGACGACGGGGGCCATAGGCAGGCCCCCTCTCTGTCCAAACATGAGAAAGCTAAGGCCCAAAGGAGGGGGCTATTCACACCACCCCACCAGATGACATCACACCAGCCCCCACCCGTGGGACAAGACCCAACCTCCAGAAGAACCAGCCGGATTGGAGGACCATATTAGTAAAATGTGCTATTATTGGCTAGAAATTATAAGATATAAGGGGCGACAAAATGTTAGACTGGAGCCCAGATCCCAACCCCGATCTGCGTGCTCCCCGCTCCCCACCATCGAGAGACTGCTGCTGTGCTGTTGTATGTAAGTAAGCCGAAATGGACACACCCTGTTTGGTTAGAATGTAATGTAAACTTAGCTTAGAAACCAGGCTTACTTACATACAAAAAGGGCTTACAGTATTGTCAATCTATGTTCAAATTATGTTGGCGAGTGACTGTTTCTGTACATATTGGGGTTTGAGAATGCAAACCTTATTGTGATTTCTGTACACGGCAGCCCTGTTAATGTTTTCTGATAATCTTTTGGGTGAAAAAGGCAACGTCTTATTCACCTTGGCCTCTGGCTCAAATAAATGCTGAGTTGAACTATAGTTCATGATTTGTCTGGCTACACGTTTATTTCTTCATCTGTTATGGTCAGATGAAGAGACCGACAATTCTATCAACATGATCCCTTTCTCCTCCTTCCAGATAAGCAATCTCATTGTACTGTACTACAATAACCTTAGATTATTGTAGGATTCTGTAGGAATTTACTACACTTGCATCTTCTAACTACACACCCTCAAGACCCCTACGCTCTGCATCTTCTAACTACACACCCTCAAGACCCCTACGCTCTGCATCTTCTAACTACACACCCTCAAGACCCCTACGCTCTGCATCTTCTAACTACACACCCTCAAGACCCCTACACTCTGCATCTTCTAACTACACACCCTCAAGACCCCTACGCTCTGCATCTTCTAACTACACACCCTCAAGACCCCAGCGCTTTTCATCTTCTAACTACTCACCCTCAAGACCCCTATGCTCTGCATCTTCTAACTACACACCATCAAGACCCCTACGCTCTGCATCTTCTAACTACACACCCTCAAGACCCCTACGCTCTACATCTTCTAACTACACACCCTCAAGACCCCTACGCTCTACATCTTCTAACTACACACCAGTGGAGGCTGCTGACCAAATTTTTAGGTGAAGCACAAATTATTATATTATATTATATATTAAATTATATTTTTAAAACATCCCCCACTGTGTGTCAGTGGTCAGTGGACACAGATGAAAACATATTAACATTAGGTGACAGCGCACCTGACCAGATGAAATCATATTAGGTGACAGCGCACCTGACCAGATGAAATCATATTAGGTGACAGCCCACCTGACCAGATCAAAACATATTAGGTGACAGCGCACCTGATCAGATCAAAACATTTTAGGTGACAGCGCACCTGATCAGATCAAAACATTTTAGGTGACAGCGCACCTGACCAGATCAAAACATATTAGGTGAAGGTGACAAGGAAGCCACAGACTCATACCCCCCCGACACTCAACTAACCGCCTCGGACAGTCCTTCATACCAGTGGCCATCAGGCTCCACAACAGTGGGCAGCAACTGCTGCCAGACATCGACCTGGGACTTATAGGAACCCAAGGAGGACAACTTACACTACCTTAGACATACTGCACCTTATGTGGATTCTGTGATACTGTGAATAATGAATAATGTATATTTCAGTTAGTTAGATAGTAAATTATAACACTACCTTATGCATACTGCACCTTATGTGACACTGTGAAAATATATTTCAGTTAGTTAGATAGTAAATTATATTGACCTATTTGTTTACACTGCTTGTGTTGTTTTCACTACCTGTACCCCCCCCCCCCCCCCTTCCCCCATGCTGCTATGATGCCTGAATTTCCCCAAGGGGATCAATAAAGGAATATCTTATCTTATCTTAAAAGGAAAGATGAAATTCCCTACCTGGGTTCCATCCTATAGAGGCAAATCATTCCTGTGACAAAATGGGATCCAATGTAATAAAACTAAGTCAACCAACTAACTAGATTCTTGTACCGGATCTCCTCTCTGGTAAACAAGAATACCTTGAAGACTCTAACAGGAGCACTCATTCAAGGGTACTACGACTATGCTTGCACCTCATGGTACCAAAGCACCTCAAAGGCACTAAAAACAAGATTACAAACATCACAAAACAAACTGGTCAGACTACTGCTTGACCTTACTCCTAAAACCCACCTCACCCCTGCCCACTTTGACAACCTAGGATGGCTTAGAGTAGACGACAGAGTACAGCAACTTGCCTGGTCTACAAGATACACTACACCACTAAGATACCCATGTGCATGTCGAAATACTTCCCAAAGGTCAGTGAATACCACAACCACAACACCAGAGGGAGTTCCACAAATCATGTTCAACCCAGATAAAATAATTTAAAAAGTAAAAAAAAAAAAAAAAAAATTTAATAAAAAGAAATAGTCATAACTTAGAAATGAGATTGCATAGGTCTATGAATCGATATCGCGATTCTGTTTTGATTAATTGCCCAGCCCTACAGTGTGTACAGTAAGTTAGCTTGGTGATTATCATTGTGATGTAGGCTAAGCTGGCTAGCTACTGTTAGCATACAAGCTTTTACAAACACTAGCCTACTTACTTTTTCATCCACAACGTTTTTTCTGATCCAGATGCATAAGTCCACTTCTTCATGTTGCTCAGTTGCTGGTTTATACTTCGGTCCTAATGTTGGCGCAAAGTTTAATTTAGCCTGACTTTACTTGTTATAGCTGTACAGCTTACTTCTACTAAACAACAACTAAACTACTTCCTTGCTCTTTCAAACAGTCAAAATAGGTCCATCTGCAGGGTCGGAGGTTAGGTTTAGCTCTGGCCAATCTCAAGTTTCTCAAGTTTCTTTATTAGTCGTCATACAGAAGTACAGAATACTTTTATACAAAATGCTTATTTCTGTTACATTTTGTATAAAAGTATTCTGTACTTCTGTATGACAACTAATAAAGAAACTTGAGAAACTTGAGATTGGCCAGAGCTAAACCTAACCTGCAGATGGACCCGTTTTGACTTTGCAATGCAGCAATCTCTGATTGGATTTGCAAGGCTGCCAATCATATTCAACCTCCATGTATTGGATGGCAAGGGCTGTCAATCATTCAATCCTCCATTCAATGGCAAGAGTTTAACTGCACAGACCGTGCTTAGACGAAGTTAATAGCCTATTTCGATTGGCTGTTATTTATTATTTATATAACATTGGGTCACACCTGTGAAGTTTTCTTCACGAATAATTACTGCAGTCATTACTGCAGTGCAGGCCTGCTCAGAGCTGTCAATTTTGGCCATTTTTTTAAAAGAAAAAATTCACTGGAATTTTTTTTACAGAGGAAAACTTTTCTAATAAAAAAAATATAAAATAATAATAATTAAAAAAATTAAATTTTTATATATATATAAATAAAATAAATGTATATATATATATATATGTAAATTAATAATAATTATGAATTATGAGTGAATTTGTGTTTCACGTGTTGTCATAGAGAAACCTCCACTGCTACACACCCTCAAGACCCCTACACTCTACATCTTCTAACTACACACCCTGCACACACAGACCTGATGATGTACTGCACACATGTACTGCCGTGAAACCACGTAGATCGAAGCGGCGCCGTTCACAGAGAAATCTTTATATAAATACGGGGCCAAATTGGAGCACCGCTCTCTGCTGCTGTACTGGATGTCTGTCACCGGCGGCCCTCCCCAGTGGCTGTGATAGGACCCCGTTATAGGCCAGGCCGGGGCAGCGAGCGAGACGGGGGCGGGGGGGGGGGGGGCTAGGCTCGGGTTAGGGGGACTGTCAGCCAGTGTGGGCGGGGGAGGGGGGGGGGGGGGCAGCTACTGTATGACCTGTTCCCCTCTCTGGTCTGACTGGGCCGCTCTGTCCCTCCCTCTGTCACTCACACGGCCGCGGCGTCCGGATGGAAAGGGTTAACTGCTGAACCCCCTGCTGGGTGAACGTGAACCCCCGTGTTTGAATGAATGAATGAATGAATGAATGAAAACTTTATTTAACAGATTGCAGAATGGGTACAATACAGTACGGCTCAATACACACAATTGTTAAGGGGATGCAGACCAGAGAAAGACTTTTGTCTTGTTTACATCAGGGTCCCCCATTTTCAATTCATAGTGACATTTATGACATACACAACATACATAACATCATGACATTTATGACATAGGGACATACATGACATACAGGTATATAGTACTGTTACATTTGTGACATATACGATATGCAAATATACAGTACTGTTACCCAGAGATCCTAACAGAAAATATATACATATGATGGGGAGGAGACTGTCCATTAGGAGGGGGTGGGTGGGTGGGAGAAAATATATACACATGATGGGGAGGAGACTGTACATTAGGAGGGGGCGGGTGGGTGGGAGAAAATATATACATATGATGGGGAGGAGACTGTACATTAGTAGGGGGTGGGGGGATTCTGTTTGTCTCTCCAGATGAACTGTGATCCAAGTGGTTTGGTTTGGTTTAGTTTTTTATTAGGATCCTCAATTAGTTACAGCATTGCAGTAGCTATTCTTCCTGGGGTCCATAAAATACATACATTGCGACCATGAAACATAATACTTACATCATAACATTACATTATAAGTAAACATGACAAAGGACTAGTAAACACACACACACACGCATGCACGCACGCACGCACGCATGCACACACACACACGCACACACACACACACACACACACACACACACACACACACACACACACACACACACACACACACACACACACACATAATACTTACATCATAACATATAACATTATAAGTAGAAATGACAAAGGACTAGTACACACACAGGCATAACAAGTAAACATGACAAAGGACTAGTACACACGCCGACATAATACTTACATCATAACATATTACATTACAAGCAAACATGACTAAGGACTAGAGACTTGGACTAGTACACACACAAGACAAGCTCCAATATGCAATAATCAAATAATCAACAATGTGAAATAGCTAAGAATACTTAACTGTACACAACTATATGCCCTCACATTTGTTCATACACTCCTAATTTAACAGCTAACAAAATGTATGTTGATACATAATGATGTTGTTGCATGAGTCCCAGTACACTGTATTTCACCTCAGAATTGGAGCTCTAATGGGTGATTCGTGGGAAAGGAAAAAAGGAAGGAAGGATAGACAAAAGGTTGATGATGAAATGCAAGTTATAGAATTAAAATAATGATTCAGTAATATAATCCTTTTTACATATCTGTAGATACTATATCTATGTCTGTACATATCCCTTAGCTACTCTTACTAGTTACACTGCTGGCCAGTATGACTTACTACCATAGTGTCTTTATACCTGTATCACTGTACATATTAATACTATATCTGTACTTACATCTGATTAGCACTATTACTCAGTAGTACTAATTTATATATTGTATAATCAGTTTAATCACCTGTTCATTGTATATTACTATTACACTCATCCATGTATAATGATTTAAAATTTGAATCAGCAACAACAACAGCAACAACAACAACAGCAACAACAACAACAACAACAACAACAACAACAACAACAACAACAACAACAGCAGCAGCAGCAACAACAGCAGCAGCAACAACAGCAGCAGCAACAGCAGCAGCAACAACAACGACAACAGCAGCAGCAGCAACAGCCACCACTTTAAAACACACGGATGTAGTTTTTCACAATTGCATGATGTGCCAAAAAGTCCAGCCTCGCCCTTTGAGCATCCAGAGAGGAGGAGAGCAGAATAATAAAGGTCTCTTCATGATGAGGGCTCCGGCACACAGGGCCACAGAAAACTTAAGAGCAAAGATCTATCAGGAGGTGGGAATTACACCGAAGCAGAGGCCTTTCTGAGCCCGGCGGGCAACAATAACCTTCAGAAACATCCTATTTTTCATCAGAGCCGTGTCAAGACGGCCTCCTCCTCTAATAACATTCATCCGCGTGCCGAGGAGAGGATAACTCAGGCTTTAGGGGCGTAATGAATGGGAGAATAGGCCGCGGCGCGGTTAGGAGCAAGAGGGGCTTCTCCAAAACAGTCTCCTCTCCGGTGGTGGAGAGTAACTAAGTATTTTTTTTTACTCAAGTACTGTACTTAAGTATCATTTTGAGGTACTTGTACTTTACAAGAACGTTGTCCTTTCACCTCAGGCTACATTTCAAAGAAAATATATCTGAACCCATCGGCTACTAGTTACTTTGAAGAAACATTATTTTGCATAGAAAACATGGCAAGGTTTGATTTTTACATTTCAGATAATGGTTGAAGAAATGCGTCTTTAGTCGACGGCGAAGGATTGAACGGGTTTCGGATGTACTTTCAAATGTGATGCCTGCCGCCGTCAGAGTTGTTGAATGTAATCAGAGCAGCTTAACTGGACCACATACCACTTTAACATACCCTTTAATCAGAGCAGCTTAACTGGACTACATACCACTTTAACATACCCTTTAATGAGAGCAGCTTAACTGGACCACCTACCACTCTGATTAAAGGTTATGTTAAAACCTGTTCCCCCCCACAGGGTCGGTACCGACCCCTTTTGACATTATGATCATATAAGCATATTTTGAGTGATGAAAATAATTTGCGATTTTAAAATCAACCGTTTTCAAGTATTAACATCACTACTATGTCACAAAAGCATGTAGAATGTAAAACGTTAGTGTTACAAAGGGTCAGATTAAACCGAATATATATATTTATTGCTTGAGATCCCTTGTATAATGTTTGTATATCGTTTGATATCCCTTGTATATTCTTTGTATATATACACGGAATATCCCTTTACCTGGGTACAAACCAGACCATAATATTCGTTCTCCTATTGGACAGCGACCCCTAGGCGCCAACGACCATACCCCCAATGGCAAGTTCAAAGGCAACGCCAAGGCATGTCTCAACATGTCCAGGTTTGCGCAGTAATACGAGACAGAACTGAGGTTGGCACTAGATAATTCACCTTACGTATAAATACGGCGCAGGTGGATACAGCAGCACTTAGCACTAAAACGTTGATGCCTTCACCACGAGACAACGTGCCGTGAAGTGGGCAACTTTGCCTCTGAATAGAGCCTTGAGAACCGCGTGCGAATAGATTGCTAAAGTGTCAGAGTTTAACGCAGTATCGTTGAGTTCGACTTATTCTAATGTGAAGTAATAGTCTATCATTTATAGTGTATCGTGCGGCTACCGTTCTTCAGTGACCAGCATTACCACCGGTTCGTCGTGTATATAGCTAGTGCACTTATCCAGGCTGGGCGGCCTAAACTTGTGCCACCACCCGAGGAGTCCTAGACGAGAACCGTTGGATATGTACACCGGAGAACCTACCCCGGCGACTGCAGAACCTTTTCTGGTTGGATTATATTGCTTTGGTACCGTGACTGCTGGAGCAGAGAACCGTCTACCCCACTATCGTGTGGGATCTACCCCCAGTGAGGACCACCCTCGAGCCCGCCTCTAGGAGGAGGCTGGCTAGCTTTCATCCATGCTGTCGGGCATACTGGATTATAGCTGTTGCTTTGTCTACCGATCAAGGGAGTACTGCACTGGTTCCTGTATCTGGAACCTCGTTATTCCTCGTTGACCCAGACTTTGCACCCGAACATTCCTCTACCCTGCCGGCTTACACCCGGAGGGAACCCCCCAGTGTCTCCAGCTGGTACTAGTGTGCCTTATGTAATTGCTATGCTACAGGTGGCGTCAGTTTAGACCCATCTTACTATTCTCATTGACTTACGCTCTTGACCTACTTTACGTGTGTTCTTCGCCTTACAAGCGCGAGTATAATTCTCAATCTGTAACTTAACGTTGCTTGCTCTGATAATAATAAATCCCTCTAAATAGAACTTTATGTGTCATTGCCGTATTCCTGTGTGGGTGTTCACCATATATATTCATGTACTGTATGGCCAGTAATTAAAGTACATAACTAAGTAGTGGTTTAATAATACTATACTCTCAATACAGTCAGGGAATTGTACCCCTCAGTTACAATTGGTCCTTCGAGCCGGAGGGTATCAGTGTAATATCTAATATAATATTGATATTAACCATGGCCAGCGGTGAACACTCCCCAAGCGGCTCTCCCAAGCTAGAACGCCCGCAGCGCAGACGTCAGCCACCTCCCTATCTGGAGGAATACGCTGTCAGTCTAATACCTAGCTTTAAACAGACGTTAAATGCAGATAAAGTGGATAGTCAAAGCATGTCAAATCCTACCGACCAGGCGACCCTGCCAGTAGAGACCCTAGTGGGTTCTAACGAAACTGACCAAGCTCACGGGGGGGACCAGGGGGGACATGACCAGACTATACCCCCAGACAACGTCAACGGTATAATCCCCGGAGAGCTCCAGGATAAAGTAAGCGCTCCAGGGACAGAACCCGACACACGACCAGAAGAGAAGCGCGCCCAGGAGATGGACCTCGAGGCGCGCCAAGAGAACAGATCTCCAACGAGCACTGTCAGAAGCCGATCACCTCCGTCAGTGTCATCCCCCAGCGAAGCGGACCAGATGCTGGCGCAGGCATTCATCGCCACCCTGGCAGCCTCCACTGAACGCGATCGACTCCAAGCACAGACGCTTAGTGAGCGCGAACATTCTTCCATGGAACAAGAGCGCCTCCGGGCGCAACAACTAAGTGAGCGCGAACACTCTACCATGGAAAGAGAACGCCTGCAGGCTCAACAGACGAGCGAGCGCGAACAATCTGCAGACCAACGAGAGCGCATTCACGCGCAACTCCAAGCGCAAGCCCTTAGTGAACGCGAACACTCTGCAACCCAGCGAGAGCGCTTCCAGGCGCAACAAAGGAGTGAAGACGACCGCATACGACTGGAGACCAGACGCCTCCAGACGGAAGAGAACATTGAAAGAGACCGCGCCGATGCACAGCGCGCCGCCGCCAATGCACAGCGCGACGCAGCCCATGCCCAGCGCGAAGCAGAGCGCGACGCGGCCCACGCCCAGCGCGAAGCAGAGCACGACCGGCAGCAGGCGCAGATAATAGAACAATTGATTGCCAGGGCGACACCCCCTCTCTCCGCACGGAGCTCCAGGACATCATCACGACAAGGGTCTAGGGCACCTTCCCCTACCCGACCAAGTGACCCGGAACCCGGCCAACAGAAGGATCCCATCTACGTCTCCGAACCCCCTCCCCGACCAGTCCATACGAGACCCAGCAACCGGGAAGAACCGACCTACGCGGCCGAGAGACTGAATAGAAGACTTCAAGACCTAGAAGACCTAGAAGAGGAAGAGGAAGAGGAGGAAGGTCAGGCCCACCAGCAGCAACGTGCTCAGGACCAGGAGGCCCAGTACAGCCCAGACTTCACCCCCGAGTCACTGCGCTACAAACCCCCGACTCAACTCACGGGTGAGTTTGACGCACAGTCAGCACCGAGGAACAGCACCTGGGTACCCGGCCTCTGGTACCCACCAAGTACCAGCCCACGACAACACGTACGGGGAGACTCGCCCAGGAGGCCTCTTCCCCAACGCTCACCGATGTGCCAGCCATCCATGGCATCGTACCTTGGCACACCGACGTTCACAGACTTTACGCACGAGGACAGAGCACAGTACACGGAATTACGGATGTGCTTAGAGACTATGATGTCCGACGTCCCTGATGAGTCGTACAAATATGCCATCCTCCTCAAGCATCTCAAGGTGCCCAGAGCGCATAATATAGCGCTGGCATATTCCAACTCAAGCACCCCATACTCCGCGGCTCTAGTGGCCCTCGACCAGCGTTATGGACGCATATGGGACTACGTGATACAATAAATAAGGAATATTGACCGTCTCCCCCCAGCCAAAGACAATAGAGCATTGGATGACCTCTCTATCAAGGTACAATCCCTGGTAGGGATGCTGGGGTCCCAAAAGGAAAAAGGGAGACATGAACTATATGCTAACTCTAATGTAGAACGAATACTAGAGAAGCTCCCTCCAGCCCGCCAAGAGCGCTTTCGGCGGCAGAGAGACCACCGTGATCCCGACGGTCCCGAGCCATCCCTCCTAGACCTAGCCGACTTCCTCGCGAGAGAAGTCAGCAGCCTACGACTGGATACGTTCGTGTGGAGTGGACCAAGCCCAAGAGATGGACCTCGGAGATCTAATGATAACCGCCGGTCGGTGACCGTTATGCACCAAGCCGAATCAGTACCGCAGCACAAGAACCACAACACCCCCTCGACGAAAGAGAAGTGGAAGATTGTATGCCAGTACTGTGAGAAAGAACATTGGCTGTCTCAATGTGACACTTTCAAGAAGATGACCGCTGACGAGGTGAGTCAGTGGATCAAAGCCAACCGCCGCTGCTTCCGCTGCGCGCGCAGCCATATGGCAGCCGAGTGCCGCTTAAAGAAGAAATGCAGCAAGTGTGACGGCGCCCACTTGGATGTCCTGCATGACAGCAACAAGAAGAAACTCGCACCCCCAAGTAGCTCGAGAGTGAACGTCATGTATATCGACCCCGCCAGCAGCGGGAGCTCCCGAGTGCTCTTGAAAGTGGTCCGAGTGATATTAAGCTACGAGGACAAGGTCATGGACACTTACACCGTCCTGGACGATGGGTCAGAAAATACTCTCCTCCTCGCATCCGCTGCAGCCCGACTGGGTCTGCGGGGGAGCGAAGAAACAATGACAATCCGTACTATAAGAAGAGACCCGAAGGGGGGAGCTCCAGTAGCTCACCACGTACCGCGAGCGCTATTTCAGCGCCGTGGACAACCGTGCTCGTCACGGATCTGGGGCTTAGCAAGTTCGAATCCCGACTGCAGCCGTGCCTTTCCCAGAGTGTCTTCCCCCCCATCTGAACCCTTTCAGCCTGTTTCTGTCGGTCATCCTTGACCAGTATAAATGTGATAAACACATAAAAGAGCCAGGGGAATGGCCAAAGTTAAAAAAAAAAAAGAAGAGACCTGAAGACCATAAAGGGTGAAAATGTCTCCTTCACTATCGCAGCAGTCGGGCAGCCCGAGAAGCAGTATAGGATTACTAACGCCTTCACCAGCCAAGACATAGGCCTGTCACAGTACACCTACCCCATCCCCAAGCTGATGGAAAAATACATGCACCTACGTCAACTACCTATACCGCTCATCGACGGCGCCACCCCGACCCTGCTCATAGGATCCGACCACGCACACCTCATCGTCCCAACGGACCGGGTCCACATCGGGCCCAGAGGCTGTCCAGCAGCAGTCGAGACCCGCCTAGGATGGACACTACAAGGCCCCCTCTCCAGGTCTCCCAACCGACCAGCAGCCACTCGCTGCCTCCACTCAAGAATAAAAGAAGAAGACACCACCAGGGCAAAAATGATTGTACGAGAGCTGTGGGACAAGGAACAGGGCTGGGATGACCCCATACCCGACCACCTCGCTTCCACCTGGAGAGAGTGGGAAAAAGAACTCAACTCGCTCCCAAATGTGAACATACGCCGCAGCTACTTCCCACCCACAGTGCGGCTGGAGACGTGCCAGATGGACCTGCACGTCTTCAGCGACGCCTCAGAAGTAGCCTACGGCTCGGTGGCCTACTTGCGGGCCCAAGAGGAGGGAGGAGAAATACACACAGCCTTCATCCTGGCTCGCTCAAGGATAGCCCCCCGCAAGCAACAATCGATCCCACGTCTAGAGCTCTGCGCAGCCCTGGTAGGCGCGCAACTCGCCACGTTAATCCAACGTGAACTCACCATCCCAGTGCAAAGAACAATCCTGTGGTCAGACTCCATGACCGTACTCACATGGATCCAGTCCGATTCGTGTAGATACAAGGTCTTCGTGGGAGTCAGAATCACAGAGATCCAAGACTTAACAGAATCAGCATGCTGGAGGTACGTGGACACAAAACAGAACCCAGCAGATGTCATCACACGGGGGATGTCCCTAGATGACCTCACACGTCACAATATCTACAGTGACGGTCCCGAGTTCCTCAAGCTCCCGGAAGAAGAGTGGCCTAACCCCACCCCACGGGAGGCTAGTCAAGAGGAGGCAGAGATGAAGAAATCTATGTTCTGTGGGTTGACGCACACACCAGTCCCCACCGACCCTAACATAGACAACTGCCCCACCCTTGAGAGTGCGCAGTTAAAGACATTCCTGTGGCACCACCCTGAGGTTCCCTCCACTACTGACATTAATGCAGCTAACTACGAAGAAGCAGAACTCCTTCTGCTACAGCTAGCCCAAAGAGACTCGTTCCCCGAGGAGCTAGACTGTCTGCAGGGATCAAAGCCAGTCCCGTCAGACAGCAGACTGCTCCACTTGGCTCCTGAGCGCGACGCCCATGACCTCATCAGAGTGGGTGGTCGTCTGAGACGAGCCCCGGACTTAATGGATGACGTCAAGTTCCCTATAGTCCTCAAAAGCCGACACAAGGTCACCGAGCTCATCATAAAGAAATACGACGAGGATGTGCACCACGCTGGGGCAGAGAGAGTCTTCGCTGAGATCCGACGTCGCTATTGGATACTGAATGGAAGAGAAGCAGTACGACGCTTCCAGCGGACCTGTCTAGACTATCGCAAGTGGCGAGCACAGCCCAGTATACCCAGGATGGCTGACCTGCCTCCCTGTCGCCTCCGACTTGGCGACAAGCCCTTTCACTCCACCGGCATGGACTGCTTCGGCCCGCTGTACGTGAAGAAAGGAAGAGGGACGGAGAAGAGGTGGGGCATTGTATTCAAATGCATGACCACCCGAGCAATACACATAGAACTCCTTCCGACCATGAGTACGGACTCATTCCTTATGGCCTTCCGGAGATTCACAGCGCGAAAAGGAAAACCGTCTATATTATTGTCTGATCACGGGACAAACTTCAAAGGCGGAGAAAGAGAGCTGAGAGAGAGCTTCCAAGCTATGGGCCCAGAACTTAAGACCCACCTCGCACCCTCTCAGATCGACTTCCAGTTTAACCCCCCGAACGCCCCTCACTTCGGGGGAACCTGGGAACGAGAAGTACGTTCAATAAAGACAGCCCTGTACGCCGTGCTTGGGGCCCAGACTGTGGCTGAAGAAGTCCTCACGACAGTCCTCACAGAGATAGAGGGAGTATTGAACTCAAAGCCCCTCGGTTACGTCTCAAGTGATGTAGCTGATGTCGACCCAGTCACCCCCAACACTCTCTTGATGGTGCGGCTGGACCCCGCGCTCCCACAGACGGTGTACAGACCTGAAGAAGCGAACGGCCGAAGAATGTGGAGGTACAGTCAAGTATTGGCTGACAAGTTTTGGAACAGTTTCCTTCTCCACTACCTACCGTCTCTACAAACCCGCCAGAAATGGGTAAAAGATAGAGACAACTTGACGGAGGACACAGTCGTCATGATCGTGGACCAGTCACTACCCCGAGCTATGTGGCCGGCCGGCCGCGTAAGCAAAGTGATTACTGGTGCCGACGGAAAGGTCAGAGCGGCAGAAGTTCTTGTCCAGGGACGGACATACACCCGACCCGTGGCGAGGCTGATAGAGTTGCCAAGGCTCCCTGACTCCCTTGATGACGATCATGACCCACTGACTTTGTGAATTGCCCTACTCCCCACAACAGACATTGAGTAGTTGACAAGACGATTAATCTGTCTTTGCTTTATCTAATTAGGTGCGGACTAATTAGGAGGCGGCTGTTACAAAGGGTCAGATTAAACCGAATATATATATTTATTGCTTGAGATCCCTTGTATAATGTTTGTATATCGTTTGATATCCCTTGTATATTCTTTGTATATATACATGGAATATCCCTTTACCTGGGTACAAACCAGACCATAATATTCGTTCTCCTATTGGACAGCGACCCCTAGGCGCCAACGACCATACCCCCAATGGCAAGTTCAAAGGCAACGCCAAGGCATGTCTCAACATGTCCAGGTTTGCGCAGTAATACGAGACAGAACTGAGGTTGGCACTAGATAATTCACCTTACGTATAAATACGGCGCAGGTGGATACAGCAGCACTTAGCACTAAAACGTTGATGCCTTCACCACGAGACAACGTGCCGTGAAGTGGGCAACTTTGCCTCTGAATAGAGCCTTGAGAACCGCGTGCGAATAGATTGCTAAAGTGTCAGAGTTTAACGCAGTATCGTTGAGTTCGACTTATTCTAATGTGAAGTAATAGTCTATCATTTATAGTGTATCGTGCGGCTACCGTTCTTCAGTGACCAGCATTACCACCGGTTCGTCGTGTATATAGCTAGTGCACTTATCCAGGCTGGGCGGCCTAAACTCGTGCCACCACCCGAGGAGTCCTAGACGAGAACCGTTGGATATGTACACCGGAGAACCTACCCCGGCGACTGCAGAACCTTTTCTGGTTGGATTATATTGCTTTGGTACCGTGACTGCTGGAGCAGAGAACCGTCTACCCCACTATCGTGTGGGATCTACCCCCAGTGAGGACCACCCTCGAGCCCGCCTCTAGGAGGAGGCTGGCTAGCTTTCATCCATGCTGTCGGGCATACTGGATTATAGCTGTTGCTTTGTCTACCGATCAAGGGAGTACTGCACTGGTTCCTGTATCTGGAACCTCGTTATTCCTCGTTGACCCAGACTTTGCACCCGAACATTCCTCTACCCTGCCGGCTTACACCCGGAGGGAACCCCCCAGTGTCTCCAGCTGGTACTAGTGTGCCTTATGTAATTGCTATGCTACAGGTGGCGTCAGTTTAGACCCATCTTACTATTCTCATTGACTTACGCTCTTGACCTACTTTACGTGTGTTCTTCGCCTTACAAGCACGAGTATAATTCTCAATCTGTAACTTAACGTTGCTTGCTCTGATAATAATAAATCCCTCTAAATAGAACTTTATGTGTCATTGCCGTATTCCTGTGTGGGTGTTCACCATATATATTCATGTACTGTATGGCCAGTAATTAAAGTACATAACTAAGTAGTGGTTTAATAATACCATACTCTCAATACAGTCAGGGAATTGTACCCCTCAGTTACAGTTAGGTTGGCAATAGGTTAGCATTAGGTTAAAAGTGTCCTTATATCGTTTTAAGTTTTCGATATGCGAGAGTCTATCCAAGCCGGAACCGGAAATGAAAATGTTGAACCATGGGAATTGTAGTTTTTTTGCGGCCATTTTGTAGAGGAGATTCATAGCTGTCGGTCAGGGTTGACATTTCTCCGGTCTACACTTCCTGTCACATACTATGGTGGTTCAAAGTTCAGCGTTCTGAATGAATCATATCAATAATTGTTATGATTCGCGATAATAAGCCACAAAAGGTAACGTTTTTGACAAATATTGAAACGCAGTCAGTTTCTCCTCACTATTGTTAGCATGTAGGAACAATTAGATCTGAAATTAGTTTCAAAACGGTTACACTGTGGGGGAAATAAAAAAGTACAGTCGATTACAGTAAATATCAGTATCTGTTATTATGCATGCCTGGTGATACTAAATCCAAATTGAACTCGGGCATTTGAAAGATACTATATGTATATATATATAAATGTGCGAATTGGCTATAATAAGGTAATGTATAAGCATATATTCTATATTCTATAATAATATTTCAAATTGCATTGGTCCGGATGGGAGAATTCAATACTGTATAAACAGAACCTTCGGTTTTATCATCTTCTCTTTATTAATTTCCTTAGATCTTTTGTACACATGATCTCAAGAGGGTACTGAACGAGGTCAGTGACAGTTTTTTTTAAGTCTGGTCATTATTATCATGGTGTTATTCACTGTCAAAGATGAAAAGAAAAATCATAATTCATATTTTCCTTTGTTTCATCACAATTTAAGCAAGCCTAGTAATAGACACAATATTTCTGACACTGAGAATACATTCACTGAGGTCCATAGATGTACCTAGATACCAAGAATATGCAAATAGCCCTTGTAGAAGTGGAGCAATATTCCATTTACCTAGGTATACATTTTATGCAGATTTTCACCTGGGGTGGAACAGGAGTGGTATGTGGTCCAGTTATGCTCCTCTGATTAAAGGTTATGTTAAAGTGGTATGTGGTCCAGTTAAGCTGCTTTGATTAAATGTTATGTTAAAGTGGTATGTGGTCCAGTTATGCTCCTCTGATTAAAGGTTATGTTAAAGTGGTGTGTGGTCCAGTTATGCTCCTCTGATTAAAGGTTATGTTAAAGTGGTATGTGGTCCAGTTAAGCTGCTTTGATTAAATGTTATGTTAAAGTGGTATGTGGTCCAGTTATGCTGCTCTGATTAAAGGTCATGTTAAAGTGGTGTGTGGTCCAGTTATGCTGCTCTGATTAAAGGTCATGTTAAAGTGGTGTGTGGTCCAGTTATGATGCTCTGATTAAAGGTCATGTTAAAGTGGTACATGGTCCAGTTATGCTCCTCTGATTAAAGGTTATGTTAAAGTGGTATGTGGTCCAGTTATGCTGCTCTGATTAAAGGTCATGTTAAAGTGGTGTGTGGTCCAGTTATGCTGCTCTGATTAAAGGTCATGTTAAAGTGGTGCGTGGTCCAGTTATGCCGCGAAGGTCTGCGCCAAACCTGAAAATGGAGGGTGGGGTAGCGCAAACTGCAACACAAGCCTCCGCCTCAGCGTTCTCTCCATCCACGTCGACATACGGCACTGCTGTAGCCATATGTGATGATAATCCCAAAGCGCACCCGCCGCCACTTGCCGCTGGTCCGCTTGGAACCGTAGATAGGCGGCCCAGTCCCACCCGCTGTGCGTTGCCAACCCTGGACCCACCAACCGCGCGAGCAGGGCGTCTCGTGGAGTCGGGATATCGGACCCTGACACTACCAACAAGGCAATCGCACCCAAGGGGGGACCCCGACAGAAAGGGCCGGTTTGATACGGGGGAAGCTGACATCACACTGTGTGACAAAAGCTCCCCCACTGAACACCTCCCCGGCATGGATTGCTGAGGAACTGTTCTGCAGCTGGACATGCAAGGCGTGAGGTCCCCACACTGCCCGATAGGGTGGGTTCCTACACACCGTAGCCCTGCAGTGATATTACTACCACCCAAATCACGTGCGCCTGCCAGACCACTGCCAGTCATCCGGCCGTGGGAGGCACTACCGTGATACACGGCCTGGCGAAGGCGGGGTTGGGGGAACTCGCGCTGCGACCCCAAGGGCCTCGAGCTCCCCCACTGACAACCTTTGTTGTTGACAGACGTAACACCAGGCTCACCAACCACAGACGCAGAACGCGTGGCGTGGGAGCCACTTGACAGCACAACATTCTCACGGACAGACCCAGGCCTAGCCATCAACCGGGTGTCAGCCCCTGTCCCCATGAGAAGCTAAATCAAGTTCAAGTTCAAGTTCAAGTTCTTTAATAGTTGTCATACAGAAGTACAGAATACTTTCATACAAAATGCTTCTTACTGTTACGCTCCAGAGACTGTGCTAGACAAGATAGTATCAAATAACATAATAACATAATATAGCATGAATTTAGAAGAAGAAAATGAGGTCACAGTGTTCGGTATAGACATATGTACAATGTTCTGAGTTACCATATAATATACAATACACAATACTATGCAGTGTACTAATGTACAGTACTATCTAGTGCAAAGCAGAAATGGGATGAGGTACAATTTTAGGTACAATTTACAGTAAGGTGTACGAGTTGTAGTGCAATCCTTCATCCATAAATATAAAGTGTGGGGAGTGGGTGCTACAGTGTGTTTGTTTAAAGTGGGTGTGTGCTATAAGTGTGTGGAGTGGGTGCTACAGTGTGTTTGTTTAAAGTGAGTGTGTGCGTGTGGATGTGTGTGCTATGTGCGTTTGGTGGTTGTTGTTGTGTAGTGTTCATTCATTGTTCGTTTAGCAGCCTGATGGCCTGGGGATAGAAGCTTCTTCTGAGTCTTTCTGTGCTCGCCTTGAGACTCCTGTATCGCTTGCCTGACCACAGCAGTTCAAAGAGGCAGTTGTTCGGGTGACTGGAGTCTTTAATGATTCTCTTAGCCTTGCCCTTGCAACGCTTGTAGTAAATGTTCTGGAGGGTGGGGAGCCCCCCTCCAATTGTGCGTTCGGCTGAACGTGTCACTCTTTGTAGTCTGCTTTGGTCTTGTGCAGTGCTATTCCCAAACCAGGAGGTGATGTTGCCGGTCAAGATGCTCTCTATTGTACATGAGTAGAAGTTCTTAAGGATCTTCTGGCTGACTTGGAACTTCCTTAGGCGCCTGAGGAAGTAGAGGCGTTGTCGTGCCTTCTTCACAACACTGTTAATGTGTGTGGTCCATGTCAAGTCCTCGGATATGTGGGCTCCGAGGTACTTAAAGCTGTTGACTCTTTCAACCGGTGCCCCGTCGATGCTGAGGGGGCTGTAGTCCTTGACCCCCGACCTCCTGAAGTCCACAATCATCTCCTTTGTTTTGCTGACGTTCAGGGAGAGTGGGGCCGCTTGCGCTTCATTGAAAGCATGCGGCCCGCAACCAAAGGAAACAAATCAGAGCCCTTATCCCGCTGGTGTTGGGGGGGGGAGGGGGGTGGGGGGTGACCGGAGAGCGAGCTAGACACAGCTAGACGGCGAAGTTTTTTTAGGGCGTGCTCATCTAATGTAGCCGATCCCTCGGCCGCCAAGGCTGTCGGCCTTGCAATCACCTGTTTTCGTTGTGTCCAGGGTACCTCAGGCGGGGGAAAAATGGCCGCTGGTTGAGGGCCTCGCCACAGTCGTTGACGAGGCCGCGCTCTCACCTCTGGCTGCATGGTGCGAGGCGGTGTGGGGCCCAGGTCAAATAGCCTGCGACTGAGTTAAAAGTTCTATAACCCCAAAAACACGTGCAATGTTTTCGGCGTCGGCTGACCCTACAGCCCCACTACCCGACACCAATGTGGACAGAAACACAGTCAACTGAGCAATGATACTGGTCGCTGCTAAATTCCATCCTGTGGCGGTATAAACTTCATCAGCCCATACCGCCACCTGCCGGGCCGACTCGCCCTCAGGCGTCGGCTTCCGGGTGGGACACCGTTCAACCATGCCAGGGCAAAGGATGGATGCTACCTGGCTCTCAAGCCAGGGCACACCTGCCTTGTGCCCTGTTGTCAGCCCATTCACCGATAAAAAAAAGGTAAATAAGCCTCAGCAAAACCCCCCACATTAGCTACCGACTGACCTTCATCAATGAACCGGTTAAGAGGAGGGAAAAGTGGTGACAGCCCACGGCGGGGAACAAAGGAACAGTGACCCAGCATCGTAGCATTAGCATTAGCCGCGCGCTCCAGGATAGCTGGGAAAACATCCAACTCAGAGTCATGACGACAACGTTTACCGAGATATCCTGCGCCAATACACAACTCGGTTGTCTCACGGGACAACAAGCAGTATCACAAATGCTAGCATTGATGCCTGGTAGCGCAGGCCATACCTGTGCGCGACCTAGTGTAATGGAGGTGCGAGGGACAGTAAGTGAAGTGGCTGTGGACGTTAAGCGGTACTGCAAGTAAACTCACTCCCCAGAGGCATCCAGACCCAATAGCAAGAAGTGAATTCACCTCTTGGTATAGTGGTCTGTGATGCCGCCCGCGACGCGGGAGACCGGGGTTCAACTCCCTCTCAGGGCGATCCCTTAACAGGGGTCGAATTGAAAAACACAATGCAGAGTAAGATCACACCGGCTACACGTGGTGCCGTGACCCGGATGCCCTGGGTGGAGTAAGTTTAGGGGGGTGAGTGTAACGGAGGTACCGCAGTCTATCCACAGTCACGAGGGATAGTAAGTGAAGTGGCTGTGGACGTTAAGCAGTACTGCAAGTAAACTCACTCCCCAGAGGCATCCAGACCCAATAGCAAGAAGTGAATTCACCTCTTGGTATAGTGGTCTGTGATGCCGCCCGCGACGCGGGAGACCGGGGTTCAACTCCCACTCAGGGCGATCCCTTAACAGGGGTCGAATCGAAAAACACAATGCAGAGTAAGATCACACCGGCTACACTAGCCCGACAGCTAGCCACCGCGCGACGTCCCTCGATCCGCTGTCACGAGACAAGGAAACCCCAGGCCAGGCCCGATGCGCTGTTAGGGTGTGCCGAGAAGATTCCATGGGCTGGGGAATCTCCGGCGAATACCCAACATTGTTTAATTATCTCTGCATTTCATAACAACTAGTTCATGGAGTGCACTGCAGCGTCCATGTTGGAAACAAAAAAAGAGGAAGGGGGAGTGTGACCATGTCCGGCGTCATATAGTAGGACGCGGGGGCGTGGCCTGGTCACGTGCATGAGAGTGCAATTGTTTTGTTCATGAGTACAGTAGGTACTGGAGATAAGAGATATCTCATTATGGCGAAGAGCGAGACGCGATTGGCCAGTATGAGATATAACTGGACCTTTAATCAGAGGAGCATGACTGGACCACATACCACTTTAACATAACCTTTAATCAGAGCAGCATAACTGGACCACATACCACTTTAACATAACCTTTAATCAGAGCAGCTTAACTGGACCACATACCACTTTAACATAACCTTTAATCAGAGCAGCATAACTGGACCACATACCATTTTAACCTTTAGAGGTCAACGGTTCGAGGATTGCACGATCCCAAGCACTGGAATACACAAACACCATGTTGTCGAATGCGTACTTTTACTTTAGATACTTGAGTACATTCACTATCATATACTTCTCTACTTTTACTTAGGTAGGATTTTGAATGGGGGACTTTTACTTTGACCAGAGTCCTATTTCATCTGGGTATTTCTACTTTTACTTAAGTAAAGGAACTGTGTACATCTTCCACCACGGCTCCTCCTCTCACAGCTGGTATCAACGCCATGCAAATGAACAGGCAGCGTCTTCTCGAGGCGCCTCTCTAACGTGGCCCCTGTTAATTACCTCGTTAAGAGCGGAGGCTGCGAGCGAGCGGGGGGAGGGCTAACAAGCCTACCGGCCTCATGATCTGCACATTTGAAAGTCATCTCCGGCGATAAAAACATGTCAGGATCCACCCGGTAAAGACAATTGCAAATTGCAAAAAATTTGCTGACGGGACGGAAATGTATTTTTTTTCCTGCTGACTCCGAGCAAGCAGCAGCCTCTCCACGGAGGTGATGGATGCATTCTTGACACAGTCTTGGTGTTTAGACTCGAGAAATAATGAGTATCAATGTCCCAGCAGCCGCGGAATATGCGAAAAGATGAAGGAGCGCTGGGTGGGTTTAATTAAGGTAGAGGGGGGCAGAGGCAGGCACTGTCTTCTCTTACGGAATGACCCAACATCATCAGCTTCTTATTGCTGTAACTTTTTTTCTCCTGCTGAATTATGTGCCGCGGTGAGGTACAACTCAACGGCGCTTTAATAAGACCAACCTAATGTCACGACGAGTCGTCTCTGGAAGGCAGGCAGGCGGGCAGGCGAGCCCCGACGCTCCTACTGTACGCCCCCCGGCTTCCGTCTGCGTTAATACGCCTCCGCGTCTCAGGGACGCCTGATTGCTTTTACCAAAAGGTTCGTGTTTCCGCGTTCCCGTTTTGCGCTTTGATTGGCCACGCACGTTTCTGGTCATGTGACACGTGTGCGCCCAATCGTGTGATTGCAAGTTTTTCGACGGTTAAGCTTAGGCGCTCTTTCGAAGTTGGTTAAGGTTAGAGTTTGTCTTAGAGCATGGCGATAGAACGCCAGCCCTGATTCCAAACTCTAACCTTAACCAACTGCGAAAGAGTCGCCTAAGCTTAACCAGTGATAAACTAGGCGTTAGGTAGTTTGCAGGCTGTTCGACGCGGAAAAGGGCTCGTTGCGCGATGGGGCGCACATGTCACATGACCAGAAACGTCAGTGGCCAATCAGATCGCACCAGAAACGTCCGTGGTCAATCAGATTGCAGAACGCGAACGCGGAACTGGAAATGTAGTGGGGAAAGAATAGACGCAGCCCCGACGCTCCTACGCCCCGGCTTCCATTTGCGTTAATACGCCCTCCGCGTCTCAGGGACGACGGACGTGTAAGCGTGTCGTCGTCCGCAGCGGCCAGGGCGAGAATGTAGTCGTCTTTTATTAAAAAAATATATTTGGGAGTAAAACGGTCCAATGTTCGCCGTTCGCCACATCGTAATTGGTAAATGGATTACTGTAGCGTTTTTATATCCGAAGCTCTTTACAACTTATAAATGCTAAATGGTAAATGGTGTGCATTTTAACTGCTGCTGTGTGACCCACTGTGACCAACCGTCACCTCCGTTTATATTAATATGGATGTCCGATATTATCGGCCTACCGATATTATCGGCCGATATCATGTCGGGTGACATACATCAGAACCCTGGTCCCATAATGACACGGAACCAGAGACTACAGCAAGAAGCGATGGAGGTTCCCATCGCGACCAACAGCATCAACAACGCAACCTGTGGCTACATCCACAGCGCGGGCGGCGAAGCTCCCCCAATGACGCCACAGCAGACGAGCACACGTGAGGCAGTGACGAGAGGAGGTGAACCGAGGGTCGAAACCATGACGACCATCTCGACGCGGGATGTAAACATCTCGACGCCCGATAGCCGGCTAGCTAGCAGAGCTAACAACGAAAACAACCAGGAACGAGTCCTTTGTTGTTCCAGCACGGCGCGGGACCCGACCCCCCCCTCCCCCCTCCTTTGTTGTTCCAGCACGGCGCGGGACCCGACCCCCCCCTCCCCCCTTCTTTGTTGTTCCAGCACGGCGCGGGACCCGACCCCCCCCTCCCCCCTTCCCACCCACAACAACACAGAGGAACAGATCACAAACGGACAATACTTCGAACCTGCCAACATCAATGAAATAACCAACGCCAATGGACTGAACATTTTTCACATTAACATTAACAGCTTAAAAAACAAATTGGATGAAATCAAACAAATATTCATAAATGGTAAGGCAAACATACTGTGCTTCTCAGAAACTAAGCTTGACGATTCTGTAAAAGATCCAGAGATAGAGATTGAGAACTACTCAATAATCAGGAATGATAGGAACAAACATGGAGGTGGTGTCTGTATGTACATACACAAGGACACCAAATTCATCAACAGAAATGACCTGAATCATAAATCAATTGAAACTGTATGGGTGGAAATCCTATTCGAAAGGGCGAAATCCCTACTGGTTGGCACAGTCTACAGGCCGCCAGATCATAGTGGCTTTTATGATACACTGGATGGGTGTTTAGCTGGAGTTGAGGATGTAGACAAAATTCTTATTGGAGACTGGAACACGGATATGCAACGAAAAGATGCACCCGTCTTCAAGGCCTTCAGTAGGTTTTGTGATCTGCATGGCCTCAGCCAGCTAATCACCCAACCCACACGTGTATGTGAATCAACTCAGACTACCATTGACCTCATTCTGACCTCCGACAAGTCCAAGATCTCAAATAAAGGGGTTATAGCATGTGGGTTAAGTGATCATTATATGATATTCTGTACCCGAAAAAAACTAAAACAAAAGGCTGGCTGCCACAAAACAGGGATAGAGACCTCAAAACCTACTCTAGCGAGGCCTTCAACCTTGAACTGGAGAGTCTGGACTGGTCAGATGAACTCAATGGTACACTGGTTGACGAAACATGGCTTGGTTTCAAAACCAAATTCTCAGCAATACTAAACGACATGGCCCCCCTAAGAACCACCAGGGTAAAAAATCGCGCTGAGCCGTGGATGCACTCCGAAATACTGGCCGCTATGAAAACCAGAGACAAAAAATGCTCTGAGTTTCGTAAAAGTCAGTCAAAGCTTACTAAAAGCACGAGCAGTGAACTCCAAGCCCACGTGACTGAACTCAAACTAGAAAGAAACAGACTAAGAAACGACGTAAACTCCATGATCAAAACTGCAAAAAAGAATTTCATCAATGACAAAACTGAGGAAAACAAAAACAAACCACGTGAACTTTGGAAATTACTCAATAATCAACTAGGATGCAGTAAAAAACTTAAAACCAGATTCTCAAACATAAACATAAAAACGGACAACACGCTCATCACAGACAAGCTGGATGTAGCCAATTACTTAAACATTTTCTTCACAAACATAGCCACAACACTGGTAAACAATCTACCCTCCCACTCAGGGCTTTATGGGGTAGAACACATAGTAGCTTACTACAAAAACCTAGGGGTCCGCAAGGACGACTTCAAGCTGGAAATGGTAACAACAGATGAGGTACTCAATAAACTGAGCGCCCTCCAACCTAACAAGGCCACTGGCCATGACAACATCCCCTCCAAATTCCTCAGAGACTCAGCAGCCGCCATCACACCAATCATCACACACATAATAAACCTCTCCATAAAACAGGGACACGTCCCCAAGGACTTCAAAATTGCGAGGGTGACCCCTCTGCACAAAAAGGGCAGCAAATTAGACCCAGGCAACTACCGCCCTGTTTCTATTCTCACCTACATCTCGAAAGTCATGGAAAAAATAGTCTACGAACAGGTCGAAAAGTACCTAGCGGAAAAAAATCTAATCTACGAATTCCAATCTGGCTTCAGAACATCCCACTCCACTGACACATGCCTTCTCTATTTGAATGACCACATCAAACAAGAGGTGGACGCAGGCAAATACTGCGGCATGGTCATGCTGGACCTACAAAAGGCCTTTGACACGGTCAATCACTCCATTCTGATTGACAAGCTAAAAGCAATTGGTTTTGATAGTCTATCAGTGAGCTGGATGCAATCCTACCTTGAGGGGAGGGAACAGATGGTGGAGGTAAACGGTACCCTATCCCCCCCCCTCACAGTGAGCTGTGGTCAGTGGCGGACTGGCCATCGGGACGTTCGGGACGAATCCCGATGGGCCGGAACCAAAGTGGGCTGGTCCAAAAAAAAAAAAAAAAAAAAAAACGTTTTTTTTTTTTTTTTTTTTTTTGCCAGTGTGTGGTCCAGTGTGTGGGCCACTAATGTGGGCCGGTGTGTGGGCCAGTGTGTGGGCCAGTGTGTGGGCCAGTGTGTGAGTCGGTGTGTGGGCCACTAATGTGGGCCAGTGTGTGGGCCGGTGTGTCGGCCAGTGTGTGAGTCGGTGTGTGGGCCACTAATGTGGGCCAGTGTGTGGGCCGGTGTGTGGGCCAGTGTGTGAGTCGGTGTGTGGGCCACTAATGTGGGCCAGTGTGTGGGCCGGTGTGTGGGCCAGTGTGTGAGTCGGTGTGTGGGCCACTAATGTGGGCCAGTATGTGGGCCGGTGTGGGCCAGTGTGTGGGCCAGTGTGTGGGCCGGTGTGTGGGCCAGTATGTGGGCCGGTGTGTGGGCCGGTGTGTGGGCCAGTATGTGGGCCAGTGTGTGGGCCAGTATGTGGGCCAGTGTGTGGGCCGGTGTGTGGGCCAGTGTGTGGGCCAGTATGTGGGCCAGTGTGTGGGCCGGTGTGTGGGCCAGTGTGTGAGTCGGTGTGTGGGCCACTAATGTGGGCCAGTGTGTGGGCCGGTGTGTGGGCCAGTATGTGGGCCAGTGTGGGCCAGTGTGTGGGCCAGTGTGTGGGCCACTAATGTGGGCCGGTGTGTGGGCCGGTGTAGTGTGTGGGCTGGTGTAGTGTGTGGGCCAGTGTGTGGGCCGTATGTGGGCCGGTGTGTGGGCCATTATGTGGGCCGGTGTGTGGGCCAGTGTGTGGGCCGGCAATAAAACAATAAACAAGTTGCATAAACTAAATCAGATTAAAAATTATCACAGTTCTGGTTTGCCTTAAAATGCAGTTTAAGATGGGTCTTGAACATGGAGTATGTAGGGCACTCTCTAATCACAACTGGTAGGCTATTCCAGTAGTTACCACCTTTTGATTTGAAATCTTTATTTCGAACATGCAATGAATACAAACAAACAATAACAAAAGCAAAACACAACTCAATCTACATGTTCGAAAAGGAGTAGGAAGAAGTATACACTTATTTAATCCTACCCCCTTTCCACTACTCAAATGAGTGTACTATTTTAAAATATAAAAAAGAAAAAAAAATATATAACAGAGAACACAGTTTTTGCAAAGGTAGTATATCGAAAAGGCACCTTACAGTCCCCTCTACTGATGGCCCTGGTGGTAATGCCAGTGTCTGCTTTCTGTTGGATGAACTCATTCAATGGGGGAGGGGCAAGTCCATGCAGAACCTTGTACATGAAGCAAGTATATTTGAAAACTTGGAAATTCTCGAAACTTAGCATGTTATGTTTTTTACATTACAGTGATGAAATTAAATTGGTTTCCTATAAAATACTTTTATGGCTTTTTTGTAGAGTAATTATATTGGTGTAAGAGTAGTGACATATGAAAGAGACCAGTTGATAAAACAGTACTCGATGTGTGATAAAATCATTGAATGCAGAAACATCCTTGCAGCATTAACTGGCAGGCAGGGCCTGATCTGCCTGAAGTTTTCGATGTTAAACTTGACTGTGTTTGTCACTTTCTTCACATTACTTTTTGAAGGTCAATGTAGAGTCCAATGTGACCCCAAGATACTTGAATTAATGTACAATGTCCAGCTCCGCTTCTCCCAGAAACACATCAGAGTGAGTGACTTCTACTGGTGACTTTGTGAACATCATACACACTGTTTTCTTGGTGTTAAGTGAAAGACATTCTTTTGTTAGCCAGTCTTGAATGAGACATGAGACGTCAGTGAATGAGATTCACGTTTCCTCCCAACCGCGAGTAGGCCTAGAAGCGCAGAAATGGAGAACACAAAAAAAAGAAAGGGTGGAGCTGAAAAAGCTAGAATTAAAAAACTAAAATTGCTAGTAAAAGACGCAGAACAATGTTCTAAAATTACAGACATGCTTAGTAGAGGAAGGGCTGGCATTAGAGTAGCTGCTGCTGCTAATGATGATGAAGTTCAAGTGGAAGGAACCAACAGTAACATGACAGGTGCGTTCAGTAGCCTAGTGCATATTCTACTGTTGGTGTCTGCCGGTTCATGAGGGCTAGCTAGCCTATACTAGCTCTTGCAGTGATTTCAGTCATTCTATTACAAGACAATGTGCTTTCCGTATTCCTGATTCCTTACAGCACGTGGACGTAAATAGTCGTGACTCGTGAAGTTTTTTTCTCTGACTAAAAGTTTAGTTAGCAATGTTAGGACTAGTGCCCACCACAGCAACAGAAGCTAAAGTGCTAACCTAGAGAGCCAATCAGAACCTAGGACGGGCTGCAAATTAATCGGCTACTAATATTATAATAGTAAATACTAAAATAAAATACTATTATGTTCCCTTCCAAATTTTCATGTTGATATAATATTGGTAATCTAATTGATTGAATTGATGTGCCTTAGAATTCCCAACTGTTAGCCATGTTCTCGATCTGTATATGATTAGTCTCATCTACATGTTTGTAAATAACCACAGCTAACTAGCTTAAGCTAACAACTAGGTCAACTACTACCCCGTAGTTAAACAAATGTGATTGCATATAACGGCTAACTGCTACAGCTAAGTTGGTAGTTAGCCTATTCCATTAATGTTGAATGTATTTATGAAGGTTGTTGATGGTGGTTGGCGCTGAATAGCAGACATGATTCCGTCAGTCTGCCACAGGGCAGCTGTGTTTGCTGATGCTGCTCACGACCACCAGTAGCATATATGACTGTGTGAGTGTGAATGCAGACAGACAGACAGACATTATTATGGTGTAGTTAATACTTCATGTATCCTTAATCCCTAGGCTAATGAGGCACTAAGATGTTAGTAAAAAAAAAACATATGCCAATGACAGGAAGTAACGGTATATGTGTGTGTGTGGGTGTGTGTGTGTGTGTGTGTGTGTGTGTGTGCACTGTGCACAAGTGCACATCTAGGGGCGGGGTGTAGATTTGGTCTCCCTGATGTTGACTCCTTAGCCACAGCCTTGGGTTGTTTAATACTGGACAAGTGTTTCATAACGGCCGGTGTGTGGGCCGGTGCGTGGGCCGGTGCGTGGGCCGGTGTGTGGGCTGGTGCGTCTGAATGTCCCGGGCTGAATTTGTGTCCCAGTCCGCCACTGGCTGTGGTGTTCCACAAGGAAGCATACTAGGACCGCTACTGTTCCTAATTTATGCAAATGACATGTCGTCAGCTTGTGACTGCAACTTGTTCCTGTTTGCGGACGACTCAGCCCTGCTGGTCTCTGACAAGAACAAGTTACAGGTTGAAAAAACCCTCAGCTCGGAACTAGGCAGAATCTGCATATGGCTCGCTGATAACAAACTATCATTACACATGGGCAAAACAGAGTCCATTCTCTTCGGTTCAAATAACAAACTCAGCAAGACCGACGGCTTCTCAGTTACAGTGGGTGACAATATTGTCACAAGGAAAGATGAAATTACCTACCTGGGTTCCATCCTAGAGGCTAATCTCTCCTGTGACAAAATGGCATCCAATGTAATAAAAAAAGTCAACCAACGAACTCGATTCTTGTACCGGATCTCCTCTCTGGTAAACAAGAACACCCTGAAGACTCTGGCAGGAGCACTCATTCAGGGGTACTACGACTATGCTTGCACCTCATGGTACCAAAGCACCTCAAAGGCGCTAAAAACAAAATTACAAACATCTCAAAACAAACTGGTCAGACTACTGCTTGACCTTACTCCTAGAACCCACCTCACCCCTGCCCACTTTGACAACCTAGGATGGCTTAGAGTAGACGACAGAGTACAACAACTTGCAATGGGCCTGGTCTACAAGATACACTACACGACCAAGGTACCCATGTACATGTCAAAATACTTCCCAAAGGTCAGTGAATACCACGATCACAACACCAGAGGGAGCTCCACAAATCATGTTAAACCCAGATTCGGCTCAAATAAGGGACTAAACACGTTTCGCAATTATGCCACATCAATGTGGAACGCCCTACCCAAAGCTGTAAAGGAATGTGGATCACTACCCACTTTCAAAACCTCTCTCAAGGGACACCTACGGGAGACTGCAATTCAACACTGGCCCCTGTAAATATCCTAACCCAACCCCCTCCAATGTACAGTCATTTACCTAGTATGGTTTTGTCAATAGTTCAATGTACAATTGTGTTTGTTTGTACAGTGTCTCCTCCCCCTCCCCCCTCAATGTACAGTGTTACTTGTTTATACAGTGTGCCCCCCGCCCCCCCCCCCCCCCCCCCCCCCCAACCACCTCCAATGTAAATTACCCAGTATGGTTGTCAATATCCCAATGTACCCAACCCCCCCCACCCAACCTCCTCCAATGTACAGTTTCTACGTCAAATGTATATACTCCCTTTTCTTGACTCCTTCTGTATCACAAACAGTACTGTATTTGCAAATCTGGTATGTCATAAATGTATAGATGTAGCAGTACTGACTATCTGTATGTCATGTATGTCATATATGTCTATATGAATTGAAAATGGGGGACCCTGATGGAAACAAGACAAACGTCTTTCTCAGGTCTGCATCCCCTTAACAATTGTATGTATTGAGCCGTACTGTATTGTACCCATTCTGCAATCTGTTAAATAAAGTTTTCATTCATTCATTCATTCATATTGGCATAAAAATGTGATATCGGAAAATATCGGTATCGGTTTAAAAAAAAGTATTATTATTATTATTTTGATTATTTTTTAAACATTTATTTAACCTTTATTTACCCAGGCAAGCAAGTAAGAACAAATTATTATTTTATTTATTGTCAAAGTATGCATAATGTTGTGCTAATTCCACGACACGACAAGAGATATGTAATGTTAATGACCTGAAATGATTCAGTTTTGGGGGGGGGGGGGGGGGGACCCTGCATATATCGGTATCGGTTGATATCGGTATCGGAAATTAAGAGTTGGACAATATCGGTATATCGGTATTGGTAAAAAAGCCAATATCGAGCATCCCTAGTAAACACTGATCGGAACGTGCAATGTTACTCACTATATATTATATTTATCTATTTTTAGCTTATTTTCTAGCACTCGCTTGTATTTAAATATGTTTTAGTTAACACTTTCAGCGCCACGCCTGGTTTTCCGTTTTACCGCTTGAATGCCACCATCGGCACCAAAGTTAACGTTAATATCGCCTAATCTATGTTTTAAATTATGGCTATGTGTCTAATCTGC